>NC_045426.1:91825812-92125812 GCF_902635505.1 Sarcophilus harrisii
CAATTGTTAGTAATGGACTGTCTATTTATTGCTATGCCAAGCTCAGTTTGTCCTTGAGACTCAATTGCAACATTTAGGTCCCTGTATCTACAAGTCGGGAGTTTCCCATGACAGGGGTTGTCTCACTCTCTTATTTTCTTCAGGGCTCTCCTTAGAGATTGTTGGAGTCCAGCTCTAGTAGCGATTTAAGGGTGTGAAATACAAGGGCCAGGTGGAAAGAATTTAATATGAACTCTTCAAATGGTATTGATCAGAGACAAATATATCTACTTCCAATGCTTATAGACTTGATACAAAATACACTCTTTGATGTTCAAATACTTTTTCTAGGAAAGACAATCTAGTGAGATGTAAATGGTTATGGCTTAATCTTGGTCACTTGGATAGAGCTCTACACAGATGAGATACACATGAAAGTAAACTTATATCAATTTCCTCAAGTACCTTTCTCCCAAATGCCTTTAGTCTCCATTGTGGCCTATGTTTCCTGTCCTAAGGTCAAAGGTAATCCTTTGACCCATTTTATAGTAGTTGTACATTTTGCTTCAGTGGCTTGATTTCTAATCATTATATTAACAAGTATGTCTCTGATATTTTATAAGAAAAGGGAGGTTGGTAAGGCAAGTTACTCTAAGATTCAAGACTTGGAATGGATTCTTACCTCCTGGCCCTCTACAAGAGATTACCTCTTCTGGCTGAAGAAGACCTACTATATGGCTTGTGAAATTCTCAGACATGTTCAGACCATAAGGCTGATGGATCAGCATACAGATTTGTTGATTTGAATGAGAGGGAGGCAGACTTCTAGCTGGGAAGACTTTACCAAAAGGAATGAGGAATCATATAAGGTACCAGAAATTTCTGGTTGACCTTGGACCCTCTGCTTTTGGAGAATTGAAGCTGAGCACTTTGGGGAGGAAAAGAGGAGGCTATAGAGGATAATTTAAGCAATCCTTTCTGTATTACAAAGTTCTTTGAGTAATTGGAAAGGCTTTGGACCACCCACCCATCCACAGCCCCTCCAGAAGTTTATAAGATAGAGATAGATGGAGAAATGATTTATTTCTTCACATTCTTTCACTTGCCTAATCTTTCTGTCTTTCTCCTTCTCTACATTTTCCTATACTTCCTTTTTTCACCCGACGCTTCCTTTTGGTTAACTTCAGGGCTTCATGAAGAAACTAAAGGAAGGATCCTTCAGCGCCAGGGATGAGGAAACCAGTGACAAAAGAATGGAGGAAACCATAGACCTCAGGGAACCGTTGGTACCCAGTGGATGGAGGGATTCATTGCCCTTGTGTAAGGCTGGGTTGGAGCCAGTGTATAAATGATAGCTTCTGTCTGCCCACAGCATTGAGTGTCAAGAAGATGAGAATGCAGAAGATCTCAAACATGCAGATACCCCTGTTGGTGCTGGGGCTGCTCAGCCTGACTCTACTTGCATCTGCCCAGGATGGAAGATATGAGGACGTGGTAAAAAGTTTCATCAGGGAATACAACGGGAAGTCAGGAACTGAAAACCTCTTTCGACTCTCCATCCTGAATCTGGCACCTGGGGAAGTGAGTAGCATTGGGATGGTGGGGGAGGGTTCCACCTTTCCAGATTCCCTGATATGAACTCTCCACTCTTGGGAACTTTGGTCTCCTCACTGGAAGCCATTGTGACATAGTGGAAAGAGAGGGGCAGCCAGGTGGCAAATGGGGTAGAGCACTGAGTTCATATCCACTCTCAGATTTTTACTAGCTGGGTCACTAGAGAAGTCCTTTAACCTCTGTTTGCCTGAGATGCCCCAAATTACTTGTGGGAATAATAAAAATATACCTCCATGAGTTACTGTGAGCAACAAATGAGGTAATAATTGTAAAGCATTTAACATAGTGCCTGGCAGATAATAACACCATATAAAGATTTGTGATTATTACTTTTGGAGGCAGTTCTCTTCTTCCAGGACTGACACTTTTTTCCAACTCTGAGCCATGACTCTATCCTCTCGGAGATTCAGTTTTCTTATCTGTGAAATAGGGATGATAAAATATTCTTAAACTATCCCAAAGTTTCCTTGTGACCTTTCCCTTGGCCTTGATTTCTCTTTCCATTTCCTGTGACTTTCCAATCCCATTCTTAGAGACCAAGCTCCTCATCAGTAACTCCCAATCAGAGGGATCTCTCTGTCTCTGTCTCTGTCTCTCTCTCTGTCTCTGTTTCTCTCTCTCTGTCTCTCTCTGTCTCTGTCTCTCCACATACGTTATACACTGCAGAGGATCATGAACTGTGAAACTGGAAAGAACCTTAGATGTCACTGAGTTTAATACCCACAATTTGAAAAGTAAGAAATCGTGACTCAGAGAAATGAAGGGTAAAGAGCATTGGTAACAGACCTGAGAATCAATGAATGAACTAATAAATGAAGGAAGAAAAAGGGATTTCTGTATCTGGCTCATTCCCTCTTTTAATCATTTCCTATTGCCCTTGCACATAGCTTACTATGTCTTATGTTCATTAATATTTTGTTTCTTCTCTTTACATTGTAAGCCTCTTGAAGGCAGGGTATGTCTTTTAATTCATTTTGGGTCCTAATTAGTACAGTGCCTGGTACATAGCAGATACTTTATAAGTGTTTATTCATTGAATGAATGTCTTGCTATGTCCCAGGAACAATACTAAGCACCTAGAATACAAATAAAATCCAGGTCTTCAGGCTCCAAATCCAGGATTCTTGTCATTACTACAACTTTCACATGACCCTGAGAATGTTTAAACTTGTATTGATTTTTTTTCCTTTTTGAGAGTTGTCTCCCAACCAGACTGAGATGGCCACTGAAGAGGGGGATTGTGGAAGCTGAGCACTGGGGGTGTGGGTGGAGGAACCAGAAGCCATTCAGGAGATCCTGGTTCTGCAAGCCTCCAATTCTGAATCTGTTGACAGTGTGACCTTGGGGGATTTCCTCTAGCAATTGAGAGGGTCAGATTGGATGGTGTCTAAAGTGCAGCACTAAATAGCTTGCTCCAGGCTCCCCAGGGGCTCTGCTGGAACCTGGGTCTAAAAGCCTGTCCTGCTTTCTTCCCCAGAACGATGATCCTGCTGCTCCTCGACCTCTGAGCTTTACCATTGCTGAGACCGTGTGCCTCAATGCTCAAAATCGCAATCCAGATGAATGTGACTTCCGGGAAAATGGGGTGAGAGTGTCCTGGGTTGGGGAGGGAGCCTGAGGCAATGAGTCTCTTTCTGAGTCTCTCCAACATGAGGAGATTGCTTGCTTAGAAGAGGGGGGAGGGTGCCGAGTTCTGCTTTCCTCCTGCCCTGAGGAAAGTGAGTTTCCCAAGAAGAGCTGCAGAAAAATCCTCCTGGTTGGCTGGGTTGGGACAAAGCTTGAGCTTGCTGTCAGCCCTGGCATGTCAGGGGCAAAGGTTACAGACTCTCAGTCCTGAACTATCTCTACAATCCCTTCACAGTTGGTGAAAGAATGCGTTGGAACCATTGCTCTGGATTCTACCCAGAACTCCGTTGATATTTCCTGTGATGGGGTAAGTGATGAATTCTCAGTGGAGATTTAAGGAGGAGTGCAAACCTCCAGGTTACAAAAGGGATTTATGATGCCTTGTTCACTGGAGGCTGCTGGGAGAGATCTGGATGGGATCAGCTTCCTCCAAACTTAGCGTAGCATAGCCAGTCTCCTTTTTTCCTTCCTGGTTCTAGGAGGAGATATAGCTATAAGGGGAGAATTTCTCTCCCCCATCCACCTTATCTAAAACTGGCTCTGGAACCTGAGAGATCTCTGACCAGCTGCATGGTCAATAAAACCTCATCCCAGGATGTTCCTGGGCATAGAAGCTTTTGAGGGGTGGGGGAAGAATTCCTTGTTTTTCTCTACATTTTCTGGGCCCAGAAATAGGAGGAGAATATCATTGGAAGACTATTTATCTTTATCAAAATGGTATCTGTGCTAAGTGGAGCTCCGGATCTAGAATTGCAAGGCTGAAAATTGGGGCTTAAATCCTGGGTTTGCCACCTGCCAGCAGGGTCATGATCTGTCTAAGTGTGCTCCCATTGTTAATGCGGACATTATATGAGGTGATTGCTGAGGTCCTTACAAGTCCCATAAACCTCTAATTTACCATATTTTAAGGGAGTGTATGGGGGAGGGGTTATTCTCTCTTCAACCTGACTCCAGAAGCCCTGGACTGAGGAGTTCTGTTTTCTTCCCTCTGCAGCCTGAAAAGATCAAGAGAATTGGGCTGATAAGACTGATTGGAAAAATCTTGAGGGGACTCAGAAGACTTGGCTAGGAGGTGAGACTCCTATGGAAGACTGAGTCTCAGATTTTGTTTTAAGGTCTGCCTCTTCAAATAAATAAACTCCAGTTTTACTCTTTCTGCATCCAAGTTTGCTCAGACTCTGTCCTCATTCCGTTTTTGGCTTAATATTGACATACTAATTATGTATCTTAGTCTTAGTGCACAATAAAAAAATGAAAAGACCCACCCACAGTCTTTCCCCTCAAGGAGCTTGTAATCTAGGAGGGTGGGAGTGGGAGCAGAGATATAAGTGCAGAATGTAAGGTGGAAATGTGTGGGAACAAGGCATCATCTAGATAAAGTGCTTGAGGAAATCTGAGAGAAAGATCACTTTCTGGTTAGGATCTATATGGGGCTGAGGATTGGGGAAGGGCAACAGACCTGAGATGTCTTCATCTTAGAGGAAGAGAAGGGAGACATGAGAAAAGGTGCATTCTAGACATGGGGAACTTTCTTTGGGAAGATCAAGAAAAAACTATCGAACAGTTAGAACCTAGTTTGAGTGGAAAATATTCAAAATATTAAAGGGTAGAGTGTGTAAGGTGTTGTAGATAGGCTGGGCTGATGAGAGTCTTTCATGCCAGACCTTGCCCAGGAGTTTGTAATTTATTCTGGAGAGAAGAGGGAGTCCCTGTTGTTGTTTTTATTAAGCAGGGGGGTGAGAAGATTACATGTTTCCATTAGCAAGAACTTTTTGGTAGCTGCTTTGAAGATGGAATAGAGAATGGAGGGACTGGAGCCACAGGGATTTAGTCAGGAAATTTTGCAATAGGTGAAAGAAGATGAGACTCAACGCTGGTATTTATAACAATGAAAAAGAGGATTTAGATGGGAAAAGCAGGGTGGACAGGATGGGAGGTAGAATTGACCAGTTCTAGCAAGTGAGTGGATGAGGCTCATAGTGGAGAAGGCATTCCCCTGGGAAAGGGCTATCCACCTAGACTCAATTGAGTATAGAGAACCCAATCGAGTGGTTCTTGTGAGCCTCAGTAGTGGATATGGGAAGAGGAGGAAGGAAGGCTTGTCCCTTTGAATAAGAAAAAAGAAACTAGTGAAATCAGACCCAGGTCTCTTATCCTTGTTCCCCCAAAGCAATATTATACTCTGACCCAGAGCTTCCCAGGCTCCACACACAGATTGGGTGGCAAACAAATAGTCACTTATCCTAGTATTTACACTTCATCACTTTTCTGAATTAGAGACTCCCTTGCCCTATTCTACAACCAGGCACTAAGTCAGCAAAAACCCCAAGTATTCATGCATCCCCTGACTCTCAGCTCTATAGAGAGCCTCACTAGCTACTGTCTTTTCTTCATCAGGATCAAGAGAATGAATGCCTGTGAATATATGGGCAATGGTAGCCTGGCAAAATAGCCCATACAGACCTACCACAAAGACAGAGTGGTGAAGGTTTTTTCCAAGGCCTGTAATTCCAGAGACATGCTCTTTCGCTGTATCAGTCCTCCCACTTGGTACTCCTCCCTTAACTTGCCTCAGTTTGCCATTAATCCTTATGAAGTTCCCTTTGTTCTAGAAGCCTTCTCCCTTGGCTTAAGCTCCTAGGGCCCCCTGTCCATAGGTACACACCTACCCCATTACCACATTCTCCTAGTGTATGGAGGTCTGGATCCCATGTTATTTCAGACAATGGAGCACAATTGCATCTGGAATTTTCACCTGTCCCTAAGTGTATTTGCCTTCTGCTTAAGATTCCTCCATTTGATTTAGATCCTATCACAGCCTCTGAGGCATGGTCATTTTTCCCTTCAAATAGGTGGTTCCCACCTTGTATCCCATACATTAAAAATAACTGGAAGATATTCCTTCTTTCTGTATCTTCTCACACTGAGGCTTCTTTTATACAACTATCACATCACAAGGGAGTGGAAGCATCTGTGTCTTTCTCTTATTCTTCCTTCAGGTTCTTTGATTTTCTCTTATTTTCCTGTATCTAGGCCAGTACTTGCATATTGTAGGTGTTTGGTGAATTGAATAACTTTTTGTCAAAAATATTATGGACAGGGATGACTTGTTATTAAATGAAAGATTGAATGACACTGCCTCTGAAACCCATTCCAGTCATGACATTTTATAATCATTTTATCTTTTAGGGCATAGAATGTCAACCTGTTCTATTGTAGCCAGCCAGCACTCTTGTCTCCTTGTTTCTGATCCCCCCTTCAGTACTCTTCCTGTCTTTATATTCAGTAATAACAGCTTTTTATAACACTTTAAAATTTACTAATCACCTTACAAGTCTTATCTCAATGGATTTTCACAACAACTCTGGCAGGTAGATGGCACAGACAGTATTATTCCATTATATATCCATGAGGCCCATCCCCTCATTTTCTTTTCTTTTCTTTTCTTTTTTTTTATTAAATAACTTTTTATTGACAGAACCCATGCCAGGGTAATTTTTTACAACATTATCCCTTGCACTCACTTCTGTTCCGATTTTTCCCCTCCCTCTACCCTCTCCCCCAGATGGCAAGAAGTCCTATATATGTTGAATATGCTATAGTATATCCTAGATACAATGTATGTGTGCAGAACCGAATAGTTTTCTTGTTGCTCAAGGAGAATTGGATTTAGAAGGTATAAATAACCTGGGAAGAAGAACAAAAATGCAAGCAGTTTATATTCATTTCCTAGTGTTCTTTCTTTGGGTGTAGCTGCTTCTGTCCATCATTGATCAATTGAAACTAAGTTAGATCTTGTCTTTGTTGAAGAAATCCACTTCCTTCAGAATACATCCTCATACAGTATCGTTGTTCAGGTATATAATGATTTCCTGGTTCTGCTCATTTCGCTCAGCATCAGTTCATGTAAGTCTCACCAATCCTCTCTGTATTTGTCCTGCTGGTCGTTTCTTACAGAACAATAATATTCCATAACATTCATATACCACAATTTACTCAACCATTCTCCTATTGATGGGCATCCATTCATTTTCCAGCTTCTGGCCACTACAAAAAGGGCTGCCACAAACATTTTGGCACATACAGGTCCCTTTCCCTTTTTTAGTATCTCCTAGTAGAGACATTGCTGGATCAAAGGGTATGCACAGTTTGATAACTTTTGGGGCATAATTCCAGATTGCTCTCTAGAATGGCTGGATGTGTTCACAATTCCACCAACAATGTATCGCTGTCCCAGTTTTCCCACATCCCCTCCAACATTCCATGTTATCGTTCCCTGTCATTCTAGCCAATCTGACAGGTGTGTAGTGGTATCTCAGAGTTGTCTTAATTTGCATTTCTCTGATCAATAGTGATTTGGAACACTCTTTCATATGAGTAGTAATAGTTTTAATTTCATCATCTGAAAATTGTGTGTTCATATCCTTTGACCATTTATCAATTGGAGAATGGCTTGATTTCTTATAAATTAGAGTCAATTCTTTATATATTTTGGAAATGAGTCCTTTATCAGAACCTTTGACTGTAAAAATGTTTTCCCAGTTTATTGTTTCCCTTCTAATCTTGCCTGCATTAGTTTTGTTTGTACAAAAACTTTTCAATTTGATATAATCAAAATTTTCAATTTTGTAGTCAATAGTGATCTCTAGTTCTTCTTTGGTCATAAATTCCTTCCTCTTCCACAGGTCTGAGAGGTAAACTATCCTATGCTCTTCCAATTTATTTATGATCTCATTTTTTATGCCTAGATCATGAACCCATTTTGACTTTATCTTGGTGTACGGTGTTAAGTGTGGGTCAATGCCTAGTTTCTGCCATACTAATTTCCAATTTTCCCAGCAATTTTTGTCAAATAATGCATTCTTATCCCCAAAACTGGGATCTTTGGGTTTGTCAAACACTAGATAATTAAAGTTATTGGCTGTTTTGTCCTTTGAACCTAACCTATTCCATTGATCAACTAGTCTATTTCTTAGCCAATACCAGATAGTTTTAGTAACCGCTGCCTTATAATATAATTTTAGATCTGGTACAGCTAGGCCACCTTCATTTGATTTTTTTTTCATTAATTCCCTTGAAATTCTTGACCTTTTATTTTTTCATATGAATTTTGTTGTTATTTTTTCTAGGTCATCAAAATAGTTTTTGGGAAGTCTAATTGGTATAGCGCTAAATAAATAGATTAGTTTAGGTAGTATTGTCATCTTTATTATATTTGCTCGCCCAATCCCAGAGCATTTAATATTTTTCCAGTTAGTTAGATCAGACTTAATTTGTGTGGAAAGTGTTTTGTAGTTTTGCTCATAAAGTTTCTGATTTTCCCTTAGCAGATAGATTCCTAAATATTTTATATTATCAGTAGTTACTTTAAATGCCAGCCCCTCATTTTCCAAAAGGATCCTTCATGACTGATCATTCTCATATGGTTAGAGTTTGTCTCTTCTTTTAGTTTTGGGTTTTCTGTTTGTGTTTTCTTCTAGGCCTGACTCAGTCAGTGCTCATGGAATTGAAGGTTTGATACCAGAATGAAATTCAACATTGGAATGACATTCAAACACCCATCTCTGAATTGCCCATCATGGTCCAAAAGCCAAACCAAAGTCCTAGGCTGAAACCATCTCTATTGCCTCAGTTGACTGGGAAGTGTTGTCAGCTCCCTGAGCTCTTAGTTCCCTGAAGTTCCCAAGAAGAGATCCAAAACCTTTTAAGGTAAACAAGCCCAACTTAAATGAGGTTGGGGTTAGGGTATTGCTCCTTTCACACTTTGCATTGTTTAGGTAAAGAGCTCTGCCCTTGAAATCAAAAGAAACTGAGTTCAAAATTCTGTCTCATACTGATTAGCTAGATGAAAAGTCATTTAACATCTTTTAACCTCAGTTTTTTCATCTGTAAAATGACTAGAGTCTCAATGTCTTCTCAAGTCCGTTTTAACTCTTAACTCTGTGAGCTACTACCCATAACCCTGTAACCTAGAGGTAAAGAAACTGGGGCAAAAGCTGCAAAGATAGAAAGGGGAGCTAAAAGGAAGAGAAATCAACTAGTAACTGTTATGATATCATGGAATAAAGAGTGAAAAGGATATTTTTCATCATTTGATCTTGTAAAAAAATTTGACACATTAAAAAATATCCATTTTAGTTTGCAAAAATTCTCCCCCACATTGTCATTTTTTAGAAATGAAATAGAGTCAAGAAAAAGAAATCACCCAATTGACTGTGGCTCTAGAGATACTTTCCTCCTTCTATCCCATTAATCCAACAGCTTTCTGCCAAAAGGGCAAAGAAATAAACATTTAATAAGCCCCCAGTATATGTGAAGTATTTTATTAATATTATCATAATTGATGCTCACACTAACCCACGAGAGATATAAGCTATTATTCCTTGATTTTGCAGTATGAGGACATTGAGGCAAACAGAGAATTACTGACTTGGCCCAGAATGACCAAACTATTAAGTGTCTGAAGTGACATTTGAACTGAGATCTATTCTGACTGCAGACTCAGCACTCTTTCCATTGCACCACCAGACTGCCTGAAGTCTAGAATCATACTTCACTAGCAAGTCCTCCTAAAGTAAAATGCATTGGGCAGATGACTGAAGTTGTTCTGCTAGTTTGGGTGAATTCCCTCTTTATGTTCCAACAAGTTTCTCTAAATGTCCATATTTGTCATTCCTAACAGAACCATAATATTCCACTATGATCAAATCATGGTTTCTTCAATCATTATGATGCAAATTGTATTCCCCTTGACTTTTGGGGGTGAACTCTGAAACTTTTCTCTGGCAGAGATCCACCCTTCAGAGCTTTATTTCTACTTCATTTTGTTGGAAATCTTGGCAGGGAGGAGCTTCACCCTATATTGAGTTGAAGATTAGCCCAGGACCACTCCCAGTAACTTGAATTTAAGTAGTCTCATTCAATTGGAAATCTGAGCCTGATATTTCTATTGAGTGGCTTGAAACTCCAAGATATCTTTTCAACTGGAAATCTAGGCCTGGGGGCATTGAATAGAAGCCCCCATCCTCAGACTTCTTATAAAAAAACAGTTTTGAACTCCAAATCTCTGCAGAAGTTCGAAGCAGTATTATTATGCCTTTCTAAGGTACCTCTCTTCTTGGCACAGCTGTGTACCAGAACTCTTGCCCACTGTGAAGACATTCTCTTCTCAGTGTTAACCTTTATTTCCCTAACAGGACTCTTTGCCACTAAGAAGTCTGTATTTCTAGCAAAGCTGGCTTCTCAGTGCCACTAAAAATCCCTTTTCTTGCTACATTCAGATTTTGGGTTTGTGAATGCTTTCACACTGAATCTCCATCAACCAGAAGGAATTCTCACATTTCAGTTTTCTACTACTAGAACCGCATCAATTAGACTACTGATTCTCCCATCAATAGACATATGCTTACCTTGTGTTTCTTTACTGCTACTAAAAATAGTGTTGTCAATATTTTTGAATAGAAGGTCTTTCTTTTAGGCCTTTGATCTCCACTGGGTCCATTAACTTTATTTTCCTATCTCTCTAACATATAGTAGGTGCTTAACAAATGCTTTTTTTCTTTCCCTTTTGTCTGAGAGCTTTTGGACTAATGGGGCAGAATGAGGCTCAATTTTAGACGCAGCCAATTTTATCTATTTTACTGACTTGTACTTCTGTTACAAAGAAGAGTACTTTGGTGGAATGCAGTCTTTGGGAAGTGATGGGTTTTTCATTTCAGATGAATGGACTACTAACTGTTCCTCCATCAAATCCTGTCCTCTTCTGCTAGGGTAGCAATTGTGATCTCAGACAAAGTTATATTTAAAATACATTTAGTTAAAAGAGATAATGGGGGAACTGCATTTTTCACATTTGCATAACTTCATTTCAAAGCATATATCTCCTAATTTAAATCTTACCACAACTCTATGAAATAAAAGGTACCAGAGCCAATGAAGCAATACTGGACATCCATGCACTAAATACTGCTTCCAGGCATGTGTATAAGCCATCTCCTGGAGCTGCATGGGAATATTCTCCCTTTGCCTTTCTTAACTGGATTATTAACAGCAGCCTCCTAATTGGGACTCCACTATTCAGTGTCTCCCTTCCTCAATCTGTACTGTTGATCAATGATGAATTGATATTCCTAAAACCTAAGTCTGAACATGTCACTGCCCAGTTTGCCTATTGCCTCTAGGATGAAATATAAACATTTGCATTTGACATTTAAAGCCTTTCACAATCTGACTCTGATGCGGGAAAGATTCCAATCTTTGATTCCCAACCCCCCCAGCTAATGTAAATTACCCTTTGACTCACAAATCCTGGTCCCTTTGAATTCCAATAGAAGACCGGGACCTGTCCCAGCCCCACCCGGATCTGAGCCAACTTTGGGGCTACACCCCAAAGCCCCTCAAGCTAAGTCTCCGATTTAAAAGGACCACACTGGGAACCCCTCTTTGCAGAGATTCCAAACATGGTAGCCATGTGAGGACCCTCTGTCCAGAGGACCCTCTGTCCACTGGACCCTCTGTCCAGTGCCCTCCTTCTCTCTACCTTCACCTATCTCCTACTTCTAAACTCAGTAATAAACCTCTTTTATCAATCTAGCTCTCCGGGCCAATAAATGCTTTTATTGGGAATTCTATGCTGCTACTAGACCTCATATACCGCCGTATCCTTGCACCGAATCCGAGGGGGTTGCAGGGGGACTATGTTTGACTCCCTGTACCCCAAACCTGGCACTAGACCTAACTAAACCCTAATTTCATTTAGGTACCCCAAATCTAGACCTCAACATGTGATCTACACCTCAACATTTGGTTCCTGACCTCAACAACTCCAGCCTAGTTTTCTGTTCTGACTTCATTAAACTGCCCTTCCCATAGTCTATGTTTCTGCTAAATGAGGTTCCTTACTGTTCTCTAAATAAGACGGGTCATCTCCCACCATTGTACCTTTGTGAAGAGGGGCAATCTCCATATTTGGAATGCCTTCTCAGATCAAGATTTTAGAATTTCTCCCTAGTTCCCTGTAAAGTACCACCTTCTTCATGAGGACTTTACTGAATCCTCCCCTCTACTACCCTCCAAACCTAGCAATTGTTAGTAATGGAATTGCTGACTGTCTATTTATTGCTATGCCAAGCTCAGTTTGTCCATCAAACTTCATTGCAACATCTAGGTCCCTGTATCTGCAAAGACTGGAGTCTCTTGTGATTGGGATAGTGTCTCTCTCTTATCCTCTTCAGGGCTGTGCTTAAAGATTGTTGGAGTCCGGCTTCAGTAGTGAATTAAGGGTGTGAAATACAAGGGCCAGGCGGAAAGAATTTGATATGAACTCTTCAAATGGTATTGATCAGAGATACAAATATATATACTTCCAATGCTTATAGGTTTGATACAAAATACACTCTTTGATGTTCAAATACTTTTTCTGGGAAACACAATCTAGTGAGATGTAAATTATTAAGGCCTTATCTTGATTCCTTGGACAGAGGTCTAAATAGTTGAGATACACATCAAAGTAAACTTAACATATCAATTTCCTCAACCTTTCTCCCAAATGCCTTTAGTCTCCATTGTGAGCTATTTTTCCTGTCCTAAGATCAAAGGTAAGCTTTTGACCTATTTGATAATTGTTTTAAATTTTGCTTCAGTGGCTTGATTTCTAATCATTATATTAACAAGTATGTCTCTGCTGTTTCATAAAAAAAGGGAGGTTGGTGAAGCAAGTTACTCTAAGATTCAAGACCTGGAATGGATTTTTACTTCTTGGCCCTCTACAAGAGATTACCTCTTCTGGATGAAGAAGACCTACTATATGGCTTGTGATATTCTGAGACAGGTTCAGACTGATGGATCAGCATATAGATTTGTTGAGCTGAATGAGAGGGAGGCAGATTTCTAGCTGGGAAGACTTTACCAAGAGGAATGAGGAATCATATAAGGTACCAGAAATTTCTGGTTGACCTTGGACCCTCTGCTTTTGGAGAATTGAAGCTGAACATTTTGGGGAGGAGTAGAAGAGGCTACAGAGGATAATTTAAGCAATCCTTTCTCTATTGCAAAATTCTTTGAGTAATTGGAAAGGCATTGTACCACCCACCCATCCACAGCCCCTCCAGAACTTTGTAAGACAGAAAGAGATGGAGAAATGATTTATTTCTTCACATTCTTTCACCTGCCTAATCTTTCTGTCTTCCTTCCTCTTGACTTTTTCCTGTACTTCCTTTCTTCACCCAACACTTCCTTTTGGTTAACTTCAGGGCTCAATGAAGAAACTGAAGGAAGGCTCCTCTAACCCTGGGGCTTGAGGAGACAAGTGGCAAAAGAATGGCGGAAACCACAGACCTCAAGGAACTGTTGGTACCCAATGGATGTAGGTATCCATTGCCCTTGTGTAAGGCTGAGGAAGAGCTGGTGTATAAATGATAGTTTCTGTCTTCCCACAGCATTGAGTGCCAAGAGGATGAGGATGCAGAGGGTCTCAAACATGCAGATACCACTATTGGTACTGGCGCTGCTCAGCCTGACTCCTCTTGCATCTGCTCAGGACTCAAGATATGAGGAGTTGGTGAATAGATTCATCAGGGAATACAACAGGAAGTCAGGAACTGAAAACCTCTTTCGACTCTCCATCCTGAATCTGGCACCTGGGGAAGTGAGTAGCACTGGGATGGGATATATATATATATATATATATATATATATATATATATATATACACACATATGTTTGTTTGCATTTTGTTCCCCCACTTTAGATTGTAAACTCTTTGAAGGCAGGGAATGTCTTTTGGCTCTTTTTGGATCCCCATTAGTACAAGCGCCTGGTACATAGTGGGTGCTTTATAAGTGTTTATTGATTGAATGTCTTGCTATGTCCAAGGAACAATGCTAAGCACCTAGAATAGAAATAAAATCCAGGTCTTCAGGCTCCAAATCCAAAATTCTTGTCACTACTACAACTTTCATATGATCCTGATAATGTTTAAATGTGTTCATTTTTTTTTTTTTTTCTTTTTGAGAGTTGTTTCCTAACCAGACAGAGAATGGCCATTGAGTAGGAGGATTGTGGAAGCTGAACATTGGGAGTGGGGATGGGGGAACCTGAAGCCATTCAGGAGACCCTAGTTCTGCAAGCCTCCAGTTCTGAAGCTGCTTGACAAATCCTTGGGGGATTTCCTCTAGAAATTAAGAGCATCGGGCTTGATGGTGTCTAAAGTGCAGCACTAAATAGCTTGCTCCAGGCTCCCCAGGGGCTCTGCTGGAACCTGGGTCTAAAAGCCTGTCCTGCTTTCTTCCCCAGAACAATGATCCTGCTGCTCCTCGACCTCTGAGCTTTACCATTGCTGAGACCGTGTGCCTCAATGCTCAAAATCGCAATCCAGATGAATGTGACTTCCGGGAAAATGGGGTGAGAATACTTAGCGCCTAGGGTCAGGGAGGAAAGCTGAGGCAATGAGTCTGTTTCTCGGGAGATTGCCGCCTTGGGGAGAGGAGGAAGCTGAACTCTGCTTTCCTGCTGCCCTGAGGAAAGTGAGATTCCCAAGAGGAGTTGCAGAAAAATCCTCCTGGTTGGCTGGGTTGGGACAAAGCTTGAGCTTGCTGTCAGCCCTGGCATGTCAGGGGCAAAGATTACAGACTCCCAGTCCTGAACTATCTCTGTAACCTCTTCATAGGTGGTGAAAGAATGCGTTGGAACCATTGCTCTGGATTCTACCCAGAACTCCGTTGATATTTCTTGTGATGGGGTAAGTGATGGATTTGCATTGGTGGACAGGGGGATGAGTGTAAACCTCCAGGCTTCATTAGGGATTTTTGGTGCCTTGTCAACTAGAGGGAAGAATTTCTCACTGGGAGAATTCTGGATGGGATCAGCTTTGACCATTCCCTCCAACCTTAGCCTAGCATAGCCAGTCTCCTTTCTTCCTTCCAGGTTCTAGGAGGAGATATAGATATGAGGGGAGAATTTCTCTCCCCCATCCACCTTATCTAAAACTGGCTCTGGAACCTGAGAGATCTCTGACCAGCTGCATGGTCAATAAAACCTCGTCCCAGGATGTTCCTGGGCATAGAAGCTTTTGAGGGATGAGGGAAGAATTCCTTGTTCTTCTCTACATTTTCTGACCCCCAGAAATAGGAGGAGAATATCATTGGAAGACTATTTATCTTTATCAAAATGAATATGAAGAAGAAACTACTGAGGTCTTAGCTTTCTGTGCTAGGTGGAGCTCCGGATCTAGAATTGCAAGACTGAAAATTGGGGCTTAAATCCTGGGTTTGCCACCTGCCAGCAGGGTCATGATCTGTCTAAGTGTGCTCCCACTGCTAATGGGGACATTACATGAGGTGATTGCTGAGGTCCTTACAAGTCCCATGAATCTCTAAATTACCACATTTTAAGGGATTATATGGGGGGAGGGGTTATTCTCTCTTCAGCCTGACTCCCAGAAGCCCTGGACTAAGGAGCTCTGTTTCTTCCCTCTGCAGCCTGAAAAGATCAAGAGAATTGGGCTGAAAGGATTCGGGATAGATTGAGGGATCTGGGTAACAGAATCAAGAACAGAATTAGAGATTTTTTTTCCTAGGAGGTGAGACTCCTATGGAAGACTGAGTCTCAGATTTTGTTTTAAGGCCTGCACTCTGCCTTGGCCTCTTCAAATGAATAAACTCCAGTTTTATTCTTTCTGCATCCATGTTTGCTCAGACTCTATCCTTCATTCCAATTTTGGCTCAATATTGAAATACTAATCATGTACTCTTAGTCTTAGTGCACAATAAAAGATGAAAAGACTCACCCACAGTCTTTCCCCTCAAGGAGCTTGTAATCTAGGAGGGTGGGAGTGGGAGCAGAGATATAAGTACAGAATGTAAGGTGGAAATATATGGAAACAAAGCAGCATCTAGATAAAGTGCTTGAAGAAATCTGAGAGAAAGATCACTTTCTGGTTAGGATCTATCTATATGGGGATGAGGATTGGGGAAAGATCAATAGACCTGAGATGTCTTCATGGAAGAAGTGACTTGTGAGCTGGGCTTTAGAAGAAGAGACATGAGAAAAGATGCATTCCAGACACAGGAAACTCTCTTTGGGAAGATCAAGAAAAAACCATGGAACATTTGGAACCTAGTTTGCCTGGAAAATATTTAAAATATTAAGGAATAGAATTTAAAGGTGTTGTAGATAGGCTGGGCTGATGAGAGTCTTTCATGTCCGACCTTCCCCACAAGTTTATAATTTATACTAGAGAGAATAGGGAATCCCTGTTGTTATTCTTGTTAAGCAGGAGAGTAAGAAGATGATTTTTTATTAGCAAGATCATTTTGGTAGTTGTGTGGAGGATGGAGTAGAGAAGGAAGGGATTGGAGCCAGAGGGATTAGTCAGGAGGTTATTGCAATAGATGAAAGGTGGTGAGATTCAAGGCTGATATTTATAGGAATGGAAAAGAAGGATTGGATGGGAAAGGCGTGGACAGATTAGGAGTAGAATTGACCAGCTCTGGCAACTGACTGGGCAGAGTGAATGTTGATTCCATTCCCCTGAGTATGAACTATCCACTTAGATCCAGTCTATATTAGATGAAACGATCCAGTGATTTTTTTTTGAGCCCCAGCAATGTATATGAGGAAAGATCTCTTATCTTTGTTCCCTCCAAAGCAATATCACACTGGGCCAGAGCCTCTCATACTGACAGGGTTCCCCAGGGGTGGCAAACATTCATTTATCCTAGTATTTACTCTTTATCACTTCTCTGAATTAGAGACTCCCTTGCCCTATTCTAGACACACACAACCAGGCACAGAGTCAGCAAAAATCCCAAGTGTTCATGCATCCCCTGACTCTCACTCAGCTCTACAGAGAGCCTCACTAGCTACTGTCTTTTCTTCAGCAGATCAAGAGAATGAATGCCTGTGAATATATGGGCAATGGTAACCTGGCAAAATAGCCCATACAGAGCAACAACTAGGCCAGAGTGGTGGGGGCTTTTTCCAGTTCCAGAGACATGATCAGTCCCTGTGGCCATCCTCCTGCTTGGCACTCCTCCCTTAATTGGCTCAGGTTGCCATCAACCCCTATGAGGGTCCCTTTGTTCTAGAAGTCTTGACCCTGAGCTTAAGCTCCTAGGACTCCTGTCTACAGGCTTAACACCCACCTCATTACCACATTCTCATAGTGTATGGAGATTTGGGTCCCATGTTATTTCAGACAATGGAGCACAATTGCACCTGGGATGGACTCTTTTCCCATCTCAATTCCACCTGCCCCCAACTGCATTTACTTTCTGCTAAGATTCATCCTTTTGATTTCAATCCTATCACAGCCTCCGAGGCATGGTCATTTTGCCCTTCAAATAGGTGGTTCCCACCTTGTATCCCACACATTCAAAATGACTGGAAGATATGTCTTCTTTCTGTGTCTTCTCACTCTCAGACTTCCCCTTTGTGATTATCATATCAGAAAAGAGTGAAAGCATCTATGTCTTTCTCTTATTCTTGCTTCAGATTCCTTGATTTTCTCTTATTTTTCTGCACCTAGAAAAATATTTTGTAGATGCTAATAAGTGTTTGTTAAATTCAATAACTGCTTGTCAAAAATAATATGGGCATAATTCCAAAAGACTTATGGTGGAGAGAGTCTCCAGAGACAGGACTATGGTGACTGAATGTGGAGCACAGCATAGTGTTTTCACATTTTTGTTGTTGTTTATTTTCTTGTTTTTTTCTTTGTCATTTTTTTCATTTTTCATCTGATTTTTCTTATGCAACATGATAAATGTGGAAATAGGCAATTCTGAATTGCCCATATGTAACCTATATTGGATTACTTGCTGTCTAGGGGAGGGGGGAGGGAGAGGGGGAAGGAGAGAGGGAGGGAGAAAAATTGGGAACACAATGTTTTGCAAGGGTCTATGTTGAAAACTATCTTTACATGTGTTTTGAAAAATAAAAAGTCGTTTCAAAAGAAAAGAAAAAATGTTATGAGCAAACATGACCTTGTATTAAGTGAAAGATTGAACTATACTGTCTCTGACATCCCTTCAAGTAACATTCTATAAATCATCTTACCCCCTAGGATACAGAAAATCAACTGGACTATTGTGGTCAATACTCTTCTCTCCTTCTTCCTTAATATCAAGATGCTTATCAACATAGAATTATAAATAGCATAGTTATGGTACTCATAAACATCAACAGAATTGTAAAGAGTTGTGATATTTAACAATACAGAAAATAAATCATCCTACTAATGTATTTACTTCAGGTATGTCTTTGATTCATGTAGTGTTCTCAAATATATAATATTCTCTGGGAGCAGATTTCTTTGGGGGGCTTCTGGAGGCAGCCTTAATTTCAGTTCAAAGTAATAATCACCTCAAATGCAGCCAGCTGTTAAAGTACAGTCCTTTATTGTCTCTTACAAAATAGCCCAGTTAGCTTTCCTTGGTTCCAAGAGCTCTTGCCACTAGTCCTTTGTCTCTTCCAGCTTCAGCTTCAGCCTTCAGCTCCCTCTGAATTCTGGCTCTCAATCTCCCCAACTGACTCCTGGCTGAGACTCCAAGAGCTTCTTATATATGAGCTCTTAAAGGTGTGAACTCAAAGGTTGACTCCTCCTCTGAGAGAGTGGGAATGTGGGTTCCTGACTTGTGAATCTCCAGGACTTGTGAATCTCCCCACTGAATCCTGACTTGTGAATCTCGAATGATAATGTGTGAACTAATGTGTGAACTCTTAAAGGTGTGGATTTAAGTACATAAGCATTGTTTTTTTTATCAATTCCAGTGAGTTAGCACCTTGTTTCAAGTTCTGGCCCATAACATATTCATTAGATAGTTAGAATGCCTTGTTCCTGTAAAATGAGTTCTTCATCAAGATTATCCTGAATTTACCAAATATGTCTTCCTATTGTTAGGAAGATGGTGAGTCCATATAGTTTGAATAGTTTACCCTAACAGAGAGTAGGTTTCAAGTAAGACCTGGCCCTCTTGCTGCTCATGGACTTATTCAATATTGGCCCTCTACAGGACAGAATTTTTCCCCATTACACATTTTCATTTACTGACATTGTTCCCATTCTACAAAATCCATGGTCATGTCTTCATGAAGTCTTCTCTGATCTTTTCATCTGAGACTGATCTCTCCTTCTTCAAATATTACTGTTTTCATTAGCTTTTCCTTGTGTATTCTAATTGCATAAAAATGTTGGTTGTGTAACCCTGTGATCAAAGATCATTTATATAAGACTTTATATGATAGATACTGATCTTTATGCCTGTGAGATGGATGGAGTTGGCAAGAGCTTCAGAGAAGAGAGAATTTCCATCATCTAGAGAGAAAATAACAAGATTTCTAGATTCTCTCCAAGGAGAGATCCCTTTAGGAAGAGAGAAAATCAGTCTCTTGTAATGAGGTGATTCTTAGGCAAATATTCTGAACTCTATAGGTATTTATTTATAAATACAGCTATCTCTGATTTATATAACTACCAAAATATTTCTCCTTTGGACAAACCTAACCATACTAGTATCTCTAGGGTCTTCTGGAAAGACTAGTAGGTCTCTTAGAAACTGATTAGTAATAACTTTAATAATTTAGTGTTGGACAAATCCAAAGACCCCAGCTTTTGGGATAATAATTCACTGTTTGATAAAAACTGCTGGGAAAATTGGAAATTAGTATGGCAGAAACTAGGCATTGACCCACACTTAACACTGTACACCAAGATAAGGTCAATATGGGTTCATAACCTAGGCATAAAGAATGAAATTATTAATAAATTAGAAGAACATAGGATAGTTTACCTCTCAGACCGGTGGAAGAAAAAGGATTTTATGACCGAATTAAAACTAGAGATGATTATTGATCACAAAATAGAAAATTTTGATTATATTAAATTGAAAAGTTTTTGTACAACCAAAACTAATGCAGACAAGATTAGAAGGGAAACAATAAACTGTGAAACATTTTTACAATCAAAGGTTCTGATAAAGGCCTCATTTCCAAAATATATAGAGAATTGACTCTAATTTGTAAGAAATCAAGCCATTCTCCAACTGATAAATGGTCAAAGGATATGAACAAACACTTCTCAGATGAAGAAAGTGAAACCATTTCTAGCCATATGAAAAGATGCTCCAAGTCATTATTAATCAGAGAAATGCAAATTAAGACAACTCTGAGATACCACTACACACCTGTCAGATTGGCTAGAATGACAGGGAAAGATAATACAGAATATTGGAGGAGATATGGGAAAACTGGGACACTGATACATTGTTGGTGGAATTGTAAATACATCCAGCCATTCTGGAGAGCAATTTGGAATTATGCTCAAAAAGTTATCAAACTGTGCATACCCTTTGATCCAGCAGTGTTACTACTGGGCTTATATCCCAAAGAGATCATAAAGAAGGGAAAGGGACCTGTGTGTGCATGAATGTTTGTGGCAGCCGTCTTTGTAGTGGCCAGAAACTGGAAACTGAATAGATGCCCATCAATTGGATTTTGGCTGAATAAATTGTGGTATATGAATATTATAAAATATTATTGCTCTGTAAGAAATGACCAACAGGATGATTTCAGAAAGGCCTGGAGAGACTTACACGAACTGATGCTTAGTGAAATGAGCAGGACCAGGAGATCATTATATACTTCAATAACAATACTATATGATGATCAATTCTAATGGACATTGCCCTCTTCAACAATGAGATGAACCAAATCAGTTCCAATAGAGCAGTAATTGAATTGAACCAGCTACACCCAGCGAAAGAACTCTGGGAAATGAGTATGAACCACTACACAGAATTCCCAATCTCTCTATTTTTGTCCGTCTGCCTTTTTGATTTCCTTCACAGGTTAATTGTACACGATTTCAAAGTCCGATTCTTTTTGTACAGCAAAATAATGGTATGGTTATGTATACATATATTGTATTTAACTTATACTTTAACATATTTAACATGTATTAGTCAACCTGTCATCTGGGGGAGGAGGTGGGGGGGAAGGAGGGGAAAAATTGGAACAAAAGGTTTTGCAATTGTCAATTCTGAAAAATTACCCATGCATACATCTTGTAAATAAAAAGCTATAATTAAAAAAAAGAAATAACAAAACAAAACAAAAAAAGAAACTGATTAGTTATCAGATGCCAAGTGTATCCATTGCATCTTGAGCCATCAGCAATCTTCTTGACTTTTATCTTGCTATTTCATTTTAATGATTAATTTAAGAGGCCCTAAGATGGAGGGAAATTCCATTTAATATAACTACAAAATATATAAAATTTGGAGACAAGAAAGTGCTCCCCAAATAAATAAAAAAGTCACTTTAATAACTAGAAGAAGATTTCATATTCAGGGCTAGACCACACAAACATTATAAACATGATGATACTGTCAATTTACAGTTTTAATACTAGTCCAATCAAATGATCAAAAGGATACTTTCTAGAACTTAGTATCTTTTTGAGCAGCCCATTCCATTTGGGGACAGTTCTAAACCTTAACAAATTTTGATATTATTTACATTTCAAAATATAATCCTTTATTGTCCCTTTTTAGAGAGTCAACCTTTACAGATAACAATAAAAAAGGGAGAAATATATAGCAAACCATACCCACTTATTGAAAAAAAATCTTCGAGTATAAGCAGAATGTCATAGCTATTGTCCTTCATTTTTTCAAAGACATGAGAGGGGAAGGGATGAATAGGCAACGTTGTTTTTTATTTTTGTTTTATTCTTTTTATATTTTTAAATAGCATTTTATTTTTCCCCAGTTATATGTCAAGAAAATTTTTAGCATTCAGTTTTACAAAATGTTTCTTCCACCTTCTCTCCTTCCCCTCTCCACTTCTAAAGATGGTAGGCAGTGTGCAATAGTTTATAGACAGCACATAGAGTCTTGTAAGTCTCTGTTAGATGCATTCTATACCTGAATAGAAGCCTGTTATTCCTCTATTTTCAGCAGTGGTTCAAAAATCTAGATTCCATTCTCAAACACAATCTTTTGAATAAGCTCCTCCACTGGACAGAAAAGAAAGCAAATGCATGAAATTTTTATGACTTTTCCAAGTTCCCAAATCTAGAAAATTTGGGGTAGAAAGATGAAGGAAAGACTGGAAGCCAAGGTGCTCTTTACTTACAATCCTGGATGCTACAAGGTCCTGGTGGCAGTAGAATGGGGTACTGAACAAAGTAAAGAAGGAGGGGATGGCATCAAGGATGACATAATAATATATTGCTTTTCAGTTCCAGATGTCCATTGCAACTATGAATGACAGCTTCTATGAAATGTTTTAGCCACCTCTTCAACAATGAGATGAATCAAATCAGTTCCATTTGTTCAATAATGAAGAGAACCAGATACACCCAGAGAAAGAACTCTGGGAAATGAGAGTTTCCCACTACATAGCATTCTAATCCCTCTGTTTTTGTTCACTTGCATTTTTTATTTCCTTCACAGATTAATTGTATATTATTTCAAAGTCTGATTCTTCTTGTGCAGCAAAATAACTGTGTGGATATGTATACATATATCGTATTTAACATATACTTTAACATATTTAACATGTATTGGTCAACCTGCCATCGAGGGGAGGGAGTGGAGGGAAGGAGGGGAAAAATTGGAATAAAAAGGTTTTTGCAAGGGTCAATGCTGAAAAATTACCCATGCATATATCTTGTAAATAAAAAGCTATTTTAAAAAAGAGAAATAGATTAAAAAAAAAAAAAAAAAAAGAAATGCTTTAGCCACCCTCCCAAGCTCTCAAACCCGCTTGTAATGGCCTCAAGCAACAGGACTTTGACTTGACTAATAGACCACTGGTGAAATGGATAGAGATCTTGAAATGAGTTGACACAATTGTCCACTTCTTTCTTTTTCCATAAAGAGGGATGCTCCCTGAGTTCATCCAGGCTGCAGAATCCTAGATTCAAAATCATAAACTTGGAAGGGACCACAGTGATAAATCTAGTCCAGCTCCCACATTTGATTTATTTTAGTCTTTGGGAACAACCACAGTTTAATCCATATATTTCTTCTTTTTTTCTTTTTTCTTTCTTTTTTTTTTATTAAAACTTTTTTATTTTCAAAACATATGCATAGATAAATTTTCAACAAAATTTTTCAACAGGCTATCCTTGCATAGTCTTGTGTTCCAAATTTTTCCCTCCTTCCCCACTCCCTCCCGCAGATGGCAAGCAATCCAATATATGTTATAAATGGTGAACATATATTTTTTCTTGTGAAATCAGATCTCTTCTATATTAATTCATTCAATTGATAAGCAAAAGGAAAAATAACACTTATTTTTATCAGCCTCAGAGGCTTATTGAGAGATAGCACTTGGTAAGCTTTAAAATAATGTTAAATGGCATTATTATCCTAACATTAAAATCTGACCATTGTTGCAACATTATCTCTTTTCCATCCAGAACAATAACAAATCCAACTGGACCTTCTAAAGTGTATACACACACAGACACAGACACAGACACAGACACAGACACCCCCCCCCCCCACATAATCTAACTTAATTTCCTCATACAGAGCCAAGAATTGACCTAGACCTTTTTAAGTCCACTGTTCTTGCCACTAGTCATAATAGTAATTAACCAGCATTCATGAAATGTTTACTTTGTGTTAGGAATTATGTTAAGTTATAAAAATACAAAGAAAAGCAAAACCACTTTTAAAGAAATTATAAACTAATGTGGGAGGTAACATATTAACAACTATGTAAACTGAGACACTGCAGGATCAACTGTGAAGTCTCAGAGGGAAGACTTCATGCAAAATATGGGGATAGTAGGTGTGAGGCTTGAAGAAAGCCGGGAGACTGCTTGATCCCTAATCTGCTCCAGGTTTATTAGTCTTTCCACTGTCCCCTGAATGTATCTGGTACATTCAGGCCTCTCCATCACTTGCCTTCCTCACGAGAAGGCTTTCATTTTCTTCTGCTTTCCCTGATTGCCCCAAATCATAGTAACCTCTCCTTCTGCTTGACTTTACACAGATATGACCAAATAAATCTTGGTATTCGGGCCAGAAGACCTTAGGGAAAATCTGCCTTTAAGGGTAACCTCAACAAGTCCCCCTAACTACTCAGTTTTTCCTCTTTCTAATCTATAAATTGGTGGCTATAAACCCAGGGTTGAAAGGCAGTGTGAGATAGTAGAGGGAGGACTCCTAGGAAAAAGTTAGGAAGGCTGGATTTAAATCCTCCTCTGACATAATGGATATATTGGGACATTAGAATAATCACTTATTCATTCAATGTCCTAAGTAACAGTCTAGGACAATTAACTTCAGAAGAATTGTCAATCTGTATTGGTACAAGAAATTTCTTCACCAGAAACTCCCCACAGCAAGGAAATCAAAGATCTTTACCATTCTTCTTCCCAAAACAAATCAAAACACAACACAAAATCATTCCTGACTTTACCAGACTGTTGAGAGAAAAGACTGTAATTTTTAAGGTGGCATGGAAATAGAACATTTGTATGTCTTCTAATATCACTTACACTATATTTTATTTTTATTTGGGATGATTTCCTTTGTATCAGCATTATCTTCCTCACCACCCAGAAGAGTGAAAGTTGGGGACCTAAAGCTATCAAGAGAGGCCCTAAGTAGCAAAACAAGGAGTTGCTTGGGTAGGATCTCCTAGGCATTTGGCCGTCCAACCCTGGAGAGATAAAGCTATCCATCTTCAGAGGGATGGCAGGGCAGTTTTGGGGAAAACTGGGGACACTAATGGGTTGAGGAAGTTGCCAGAGATAGCAGTATAATGATATAATTTACACCTCTGCTACCTACTATTTATGGTTTCTAGGATAACTACCCTAGGATGATTACGAACCAAAGCAGAAACCACACACACACACACACACAAATGCACACACACATGCACATATATATTACTGTCATTATGAGGAGAGTAGCTCAAGTCCCTCAAAATAGAATCTTTTCCCACAAGGGGACAATTTTAGTATTACATGAATTCTTGTGAAACCCTTTGTTTATAACAATCCTGTTTTACAGAGAGTGTAAAAACTGATATTTCCCATTTTACAGATATGGAAACTGAGGTATAGAGTAGAAAGTGACTTATCTAAAGAAACATTGTAGGAGTTACAATCAAGACTCTCCCTGTGGCATTTGGATTCCCAAATTGGCACTCTTTTTTATACACTATTATGCTTCTCTATGCTGTTCAAGAAAGTATTGCTAACAACTTTGGGCAGGGGGGAATCCTTTAAAATTAAAACCAATACCAATATAATCATGTAAACTTGCTTTGTAACTACTTACATTTAAATTATTTTTTTCTTCACATGTTTATGTTAAACAATATTGGATTACTTACTGTCTAGGGCAGGGGATGGAAGGAGGGAAAAAATTGGAACAAAAATTTGAAACAAATTTGCAAGGGTGAATGTTGCATATATTTTGAAAATAAAAAGCTATTTAAGAAATAAATTATTTAATTTCATTATACCAGATATCAAAAAAATTTATCCCCTCTCCTCAGTTTCCAATAGGGTTCTCATATGTAGGCACTCTTTGTAGAACACTGAGTATTCAATCAGTCCCCATTAATGGGGCAATTCTTAAGCAGATGAACAGAATTTTATAAGTATTTGTCTATAAATACAACGATACTTGTTTGTATAAGTGTCAAAAACATTCTTTCTTTGGACAAGTCTAATCATATCAATTCCTTTCATTGAAATTCTTCAGTGGTTTTCTGCCTGTAAGAATAAAATTCAGACTCCTCAGCTAGCATTTTAGAACCTTCATCATCTGGCTCTAGTACCTACATTTTTTGTCTCCAACTGATACTAGAATCTTTTTTTTTTTTTTGTTTGTTTGTATATGATAAAACATTTGGAGTCTAGGTATATTGTCAAAAAGTGGCTTTATTTAAAAATCAACACAAAAGCACATGATAGATGGAGTGTGGAGGTGACTGTGGCTGCAACCCAAACAAAGCTAAATATTGAATCAAATCTGAGAAGTCCAGGCGGAACAGATGGTCTGTCCTCTCCTATTAGCTTCTGAGAATTGATGAAATTTCAAGTGTGAGCATTTGCACCTCATGTATTGGCAAATGCTGTATAGATTTAAGAAAGTGATGGGGAAAATGTTCATGTAAATTAAGCTTAAACACAGGCTATGCCTTTATTTGGAGAGCTGATTGTTAAAAATTTATTGGCACTCCCCTAGGGAGTCCCTATGTCCTTCTCTTAGATGTTCGTTTCCTCCATAAGGTTGTTCATCCAGAGGTCTATCTTATGCTCTCCAAGTTTGAGGAAAGCAAGGAACCCAGAAAGAAAAGTCTTCACCAATTCTTGCCAAAGCTGCAGATTTTCAATTCAATTTAATCCACCTATTGACACCTAGGTAGCCAGGATCACCAATTGTTTCAAATGGGATGAAATCCCTGGAGTTGGCACTCCTAAATGTGATGAAAAATGACAATCCTTTAATATTGCAATTGCCATTTAGACTCTAGTTTTATTGAGGCAGATACTGGCTGGGAGGGCTTCTCCTAACTTCTCTTGAGGACTCTCAAAAGTCTTCTTTTCCCTTTAGTTTATGGCCAACCATTTTTCCTCTCTCCTTCCAAAAATCATTTCCTGAAATAGGTGTCTTGGAATTCATGGGCTAAAGGTCAATTTTTAGGTTCACGGCAAGACATTACATTAATAGCAGGATGGAAGGTCATGAGATAATAAACTCAAGATTCAGAATAAGACTTTTTTTTTTTTTGGATCTAGGGAATACAAGAAAAAATACTTGACTATCCACATATTTTTACAAGGGTTTTTTTTTTTTTATTTCAATGGGAAAAGGCAGATAGGTGAGAGAAAAAACACTGTTAATTGAAAAAAATAAGGTAGAATAAAATAGAAGACATATCTTTTTTGTTACACACACACATACACACACACACACACACACACACACACACACACACACACTCCAGATTGTAAGCAAGGGCTATAATGAACTTGTCCATACTATTGGTGCTTAGACTAGGGAATATTTCCCCTTGCCCCTCCTTACTTTTGTCACTGTATATTCAGATATGTGGGGCCAGTAGAGTGTCAGGACTGAAATCAGGAAGACTCATTTTTCCGAGTTTATATCTGGCCTCAGATACTTTGTAGATTGAGGAGGATCTCTGTGGATGGCAAGGTCTGTCTGATTGAGGCTCATACATTGTTTTGAATACATCAGACCCTGGAATCTTCCTGGAAGACATCTGTAATCACTCAAGGGAGCTTGATCTGTGCTTCCAATCAGGAATGAGTAAGTGTCTGAAGAAAGGCTATTGCCCAGATTTCAATATGCATCCAACACCTATGGAACTCATCCAAAAGTAAATATATCTAATCCAGGCAGCTGGGATGGACAATGAATGAGGTTCCGAGTTGAGTTGAAAGAAGAAAAGAGACTGGATTACTTTTCAGAAATGATAACACTTTCTGCAAATTATAAAATTTCCCCCTAATTTCAAGACCCATTTTCCATATTAATATTTTATCATTTTTGCAATATGACAGCAAAATGTAGAATTCCCCTGTTTCCTAAGAACCAATGATTGTCTTAGAGAAGAACATGGAGAACAATGGAAAAGTACATGGTAGGCATGGAGAAGCAACACCATATATCCAATGAGGAATTCCAAAAAAGAACAGAGACAAAGGCTGCCAATATGGGCTGGTTGGTGATGTGGCAAAAGCAAGACACATGAGACAGATATCCAGAAGGTTCCACTAGAACATTTGCAATATCAGAAAAGACTGAAGATCTCCAACACATTGAATGTATTCCTTCCTGATAAATTTTTGAGATTACATGCATAGGATAAACAATGATGGGTCACAATCTACACTGATAGAAGAAATTTCCAGTGTAATGAGACTACAGATTCATTTTAGTATTTTACTTCATCTGATCTTTGGTTCTTGTCTTAACTTGCCAGTCAAAGAAGATCTTGGGTTCCAGGTTCCTTTTCTTCACCTCCACACCCAGCCTCACCTAGTTCCTATTGGATATTTGTGAAAGAGGATAGAATGCCTGAAATAGATTTTGAGTACAGAAACTTAGCAACAGGGATGTAACAGGATCATTGATGGAAATCTAACAGTTATGGAGGATTGAAGGTACTTCTGTACCCCCTTCTTGGCTGACTCCACTCTCATGTAAGTAGCACCCCTTATGCCTACCTCTTTTCATTCAACATGATTTTCTTTCAAACCCAGTACTTAATCTAAATTCTCCAGCAGAGACTTAAGCCTTTGTGGTGGAACAAAAGGATCAAAGGTGCCTGGGAAAACTGACCTCAGAAAGCAACTACTCCAGCCCTTTTCTCCACCAATAGACTGCTTTAGGCTCAAAGTGTGGCTAGATTTATTAGGTCTACATTGACATGGTCCCTTACTACCTTCTTGGAAATTATAGTATATAATTCATTATTTTCTCTTTTGTTCATCCTCAGCCATCCCATAGGAGTTCCAGAAATAAGACAATCTTTGTCTCTGATGAATATATATTGTAGTATGTCTTTCACTCCTCTCTCTTATTTTACCATTCATTGATAACAGTATTAACATTATCCTCACAATTATTCCAATACAGTTATTCCTTTCCCATTGCAACTATCCCCATCATGGTTTCAATATATGGCATATACAATTAAATGGAAATTTTAGGGGAGTTTTGGAGAAGCCACAAAACAACATGTAAAGGCCAACAAAGATAAGACAGAAAATTTTTAGGAACTCAGATGTGCATAACCTATATGTATAGTGTACAATATCCACCCAAATTTTACAATAAGTGTAAACACCCCATAAAAGAAGAAGAAGAAGAAAAAATCAGACTTCTCTAGTATAGAGAGAGGACCAAAAAAATTTTACTTGGATATTCTAGATTGTTGTATGAAAAATCCTTCTTTGGGAGACCCATTGTGGGAAGCTATAATCCTTCTCAAGGATGATATTCCCATCTATCTAAGGAGGAATCTTTTGAGGCTTGGTTAGGACCTGACAATGAATTAAGACAGTGCCATGGAATTCAATGAAGCTTTCCATAATCTCCTTCCCATCCTGAAGTACTTTGTGTGCATCTCTGCTTGTTCTTTCACACATTCTACCTTTGTTAAACTTGTTGGCGTATATTCTATTTAATTCAGCAGGTATTTATTAAATTGCCTTCTATATTCAAGGAGAAATGGTTGGCCCAAATGAGAGGTCTGGGTAATTACTCAGAGTGTAAGAAATTCATATGCCACCAGGTGGCACTCCGAGCTTTGGCTGCTTCTGCTTTCTTCCTTGCCCATGGGCAGATAACTTTCAGCTTTCCATCTTTTAGAGCCTTCTAGCATGCTAAATTGCTAAGGGATGAATATCCAATAAAAATTCATAATATTAGTTGGTTGCCTATCCATTTGCATAGGATCTTAAGCCTTTACCCAATTTCCTGTGATCATGAAAGCTTTACTACTCATATCTTGATAAAATCTAATCTTTAAAAAATAACATTAATAAGGTCACCTTCAAAATTCTAGAGAATGCTAAGCTGCCAGCATTCCTACTGTGTTCTAAAGATTCATATTTTCTTCATCCAGTCTTTTGCACCTGAGGCATTTTCCATGAGGCAACCTAAATACCTTAGTAGAGAAGTCTTTTTAAGTGCTTCCAAGTGGTCCAAGTCACAAGGGGAAGGAAAAAACATCTCCTTGACCTCAACTCTTAAAGTAAAGCACTCTCAACTGCTAGCCACTGCCAGGTGAATGTTTCATCAGATCTCCCAGTCAGCTGACCCAAGGCATATGGCCATTGTTTTTCTTTACCTCTTCTTTAGTGATTTCATTGTCAAACTCTTGTAGTCACAGTTAACAGGTACAAATGCCCCAAGGCCAACTGCTGTTTGATGCTTTCACCTGCTCTTCTGTGTCCCTTTGGTCTTCTCCCAGGAATCTCTTTTCCAGGTTTGGTGGTAGGGTCCATTAGGGGATGGCAGTACAAAAAAGGTGTTCATTGAGATTAAGAAAGAAAGTGGTCAAATGAGAAAAAACACCTTATATCCATTTTTTTTTTCTGATAAGGGTTTGGTATCCAAGCTTTATAATTGACTAACATAAGAAAATGATTGTTAAATTCATGGGTCCCAAGAAAACAGAATCCTGGGGTACACTCACATGTAAGGAGCAGAATATAGATAAGGAACATAAAAAGGAGACTTAGAAAGACAATGTAGATAGGCAGGAAAAAAACCACAACAGAGAAATATCACAAAATGCCAGGATGAATAGAGCATCCAAATATTATATGACCCCAAATCATTAGCCATCCCTTATATTCATCCCCTAAGGTCAAACCTCCTAAAGAGTCAGAGTAAGCTTCAAAATTCTGCCTTTTTTCTCTTCAGCAATGTGGTGATCCAAGACAATTCCAGTAGACTTGAGATGGAAAATGCCATCTACATCCATCCAGAAAGAGAACCATGAAGACTAAATGTGGATGGATTGAAGCATAGTATTTTCACTTTTTTATTGTTTGTCTGATTTTCTTTCTCATGGCCTTTTCCCTTTTGGTCTGATTTTTCTTGCACAACATGACAAACATGAAAATACATTTAAAAAGATTATACATGTATAACCTATAGCAGATTGCTTGCTGTCTTGGAGAGAAGAAGGTAAAAGATGAAGGGAGAAAAAGGGAGACACAAAGTCTTATAAAAATGAATGATAAAAACTATTTTTACATATATTTGGAAAAATAAAATACTATTGAGGGAAAAAATTTAAAAACCAAAAATATCAAAAAAAAAAAAAAAAGAACGTTGACAACTATCTTTACAATCATTTGGAAAAGTAAAACACTATTGAGAAAAAAAATCTGCCTTTTCAATATCCCTCAGTTACTTGGCATTCTTTGTGATCTCTACTGTTATACTTACTGTGATTTCTTGAGGCTACTGAACTTCATAGTCCCCATCTCTGTGGATGGTGCATTCAAGATGCATTCAGTGTAGGGGATAAGTGATGAGTACTTATTTGAAAGGGCTGGTCACATTGGAGCTAAATTCCTAGTGAAAGAGTCTAGAAAGGTCTCAAGTAGGAATTGTATTCTGAGTAATGCTCTGAAGGACCCTACAGACATCACTAACCCCTTGTGCAAAGTCATTAAGGTAGCAGGTAAAATATTATATGTGGAGAAGAATAACAGTTTAGTATTAGTAGAACAGAGAATTTGTGATGGGAAGCAATTAAATTAAATTGGGAAAGCGGGTGGGACCCAAAATGTAGAGAGTTGTAGTCAGGCTAAAGATTTCATTTTTTTTTTTCTCGATAGTATTTTATTTTTCCAATTACACGTAAAGATAGTTTTCAACATATATTTTTGTAAGATTTTGAGTTCCAGATTTTTTTCTCTTCTTCCTTTACCTCACCTCTTCCCAATACAACAAGCAATCTGATGTAAATGATATTTTGCATATTAATCATGTTGTGAAAGAAAAATCAGAACAAAAGGGAAGAACCATACACCAAAAAAAGCAAACAAAAAAAAGGTGTAAATAGTATGCTTTTTTCCCCCATTCAGTCTCCATAGTTCTCTCTCTGGATGCAGATAGCATTTTCCATCCCAAGTCTATTGCAATTGTCTTGGCTTACTATATTGCTGAGAAAAGCCAAGTCTATCATAGTTGACCATCACATAGTCTTGCTACTGTGTACAATGTTCTCCTAGTTCTGCTTACTTCATTCAGTATCAATTCATGTCAATCTTTCCAGGCTTTTCTAAAATCATCCTGCTGATTGTTTCTTATAGAACGATAATATTCCATTATTTTCATATGCCATAATTGGTTCAGCCATTCCCCAGTTGATGAATATCTCCTCAATTTCCAATTCCTTGCCACCACAAAAAGAACTGCTATAAACATTTGTGTATATGTGGATTCCTTTTCCTTTTCTATGATCTCTTTGGGATATAGACCCAGTAGTGACACTGCTGAATCAAAGGGTATGCACAGTTTTCAGAATAGCTGGTTCAGTCCACAACTCTATCAACCATGCATTAGTGTTCCACTTTTCCTAGATCCCCTCCCCCCAATATTTAGCATCAGAAAATTTCATATTTTTATCCTAATGCTAAAATAGTAGGGACTAGAAAAGGAAATGGCAAACTACTCCAGTGACTTTGCTAAGAAAATCCTAATGGAGTCACGAAAAATTGAACATGACTTCAGTGACTGAACAATAACAACATAATTGGGACCCAGTGAAAATTCATTACTTTGTGAAAGCTGTGAAATGGTCAGATCTGTATTGTAGGAATATCATTTTGATAGCTGTATAAAGGATGGTTTGCAAAGGGAAGAAACTGAAGGAAAATCAATTAGTAAGTTAGTGCAACTGTCCCTGTAGAGGGAATGGAATTCTTTACCAAGAGAACTCCTTCACCCCCAAATAAGAACAGGGAGCTCTTTTATGATTACAAAAGTGATTTTAAAATTATAATGTGTTACTTATATACTTCTGGGAGCAGTTGCCAGACAATTTATTGAATCTCTGCAGTCTGGGGCAGTGGTCAGACTATTCAGTGAGTCCCTGCAAAAAAACCCAAAATTTCCCATGGTAATTATAGAAATCAAACAAAGGAAAGTGGAACTGCAAAATGTTATTACAGATATCATTAGGGGTTTGAATTATGCTTATCAAGCAGTTCCAGTTTTGGTCTCAGAGCTCAGGCATCATACCTTGAATAAGTGCCTCAACCCCCAAGGTTATGTGATAGACATAACCTTGTTATGTTCTCAACACAGTGAAGGTTATGTTCTTGTATCTTGCTAGAATTTGAACCTAGCTACTATATCCTTACTATGGCTTCCAACCCAACAGAGATCCCACAAAGCTAGGTACTGGTCCGTTTGAATAAGTTCTCAGACACCCACAAGGTGTTTTATTTTGTTTTTTCTGGCACAGTGTCCTTTATAATAGCTTTCTCATTTGGAATGGTTTTCACCCCGATAATATGGATTGATTTTACCTATCAAGATTCCATACCATGACACAAAGAAATGATGATGGCCTGAGATGATATGAGTTGGAAAGAAGGGGAGTGATTGAGGAAGGTGTTCTATAGATAGTCAACAACTTTAGCAACTGATTGGTATGCGAGTTGAGGGAGAAAGAAAAGTCAAGGATTTTTAAATTAGTCAATCAATTCATCAATAAGTATTTATTATATGACTACAGGGATGAGGAAAAGGATTGCAGACCTTGGGAAGTTAAAATTCCATGTAGGAAGAGCAATAAGTAAGTCAGTTTGGTTAGAGCTCAGTTGTATTTGAAGGGAAGTAATATGTCATCAGTCTGGAAAGAGAAATTGGAACCAGAAAGTAAAAGGCTTTTGGGGCCAGACAAAAGACTTTTTATTTTTATTCTCATGCATGTAGAGAGCCTTGATTCTTGATCTGAGGAGTAACATTTGTGCTTTAGGAATGGCAATTTGATAGCAGGTGGAATATATACAGATTAGGGAGAGGAGATACCAAGGAATTTTTTAAAAAATCCACAATGAAAACATCCAAAGTCAAATCTTAATTGAGTTTAATAGATGTTGAAAAATCTTTTGAGAAAGTACAATACTCATGTATGCTAAAAATCCTGATAAAACAGGCATGAATGTATATATGTACAATGTATAATGTATACATTATGTAGCATCACTTCATGTAAGTCTCTCCAGACCTCTCTGAAATCATCTTGCTGATTGTTTCTCACTGAATAATAATATTCCATAATGTTCATATACAATAACTTATTCAGCAAAGGGATACTTTAAAGAACTTGATAAAAAAATAAGAAAATTCATTTAGAAAAAGAAAAGATCTAGAAAATCAACAGATATCATGAAAGGGGAATAGTACTTCTAGTTTTTAAACTATATTAGAAAACAGTAGTCATTAAAATCATCTGGTATTGGTTAAAAATGAGAAATGTAGATGAATGGAAGAGACTGGACAAGGGAGAATCAGAAATAATGGAACGCAATAATGCAATATTTGATAAACTAGAAACATAAATTATTCAGAAAGAATTCTTTATTTGATAAGAAACTTCTGGGAAATCAGTATAATTAGGTTTAGATCAATGCTTTACACTATATTCCTCAATGTTCCCTAAATGCACACCTGCCTTTAATATTAAAGATTATATAATAAAAAATTGGAACAGACATAGATCATACACTTTTCAAAACTATGGGAAGATGTATTCTTAACTAAACCACGGGATAGAAGTAATTATAAAAGCTATATAAATTTGATTAATTGAAACTGAAAAACTTCTGAATAAACAAAATAATTAAAAGATTAAGAAGGAAAGTTGTCAAAATTGAAGAAAAAATCTTTATATCAAATTTTTCTGATACAAGAATGGTATCCAAGCTATATAAACAACTAACAGTTATAAAGATGGTCATTGAATCGATGGGAATTGATGTGAGTAGCAAAAGAATAGGTAGAGATAAGAGGAGAAAGCCTAGGACAGAATCCTGGCGCATACATATATAGGGGCCAGGGTATGTATGATGAACCTACAGAGAAGAGGAAGAAAAACTATACAGATAAGAAGAGAACTACACACCAGAGAACAACACACCAAGGAGGATGTCCTAAAAAAGGGGGATCAACAGTGTCAAATCTGCAAAACAGTCAAGAAAAACAAAGCCTTTTTAAAAGGCCATTGAATTTATTAATATAGCGGTCTTTCACAATCCTGATGAGAACTGAAGAAGATCCTTAAGTAGTAACAAAAAAAAAAAATAAGATTAGACAGAATTAAGAAGTGGAGGTGATTATTGATTAGAGAAATGCAAATTAAAATAACTGTGAGGTACCACTACACACCTCTCAGATTGACTAAGATGACAGCAAAAGATAATGATAAATGCTGAAGGAGATGTGGGAAAACTGGGGCACTAATACATTGTTGGTGGATTGTGAACCGATCCAACTATTCTGGAGAGCAATTTGGAATTATGCCCAAAGGATTTTCAAACTGTGCATACCCTTTGATCCAGTAGTGACTCTACTGAGTCTGTATCCCAAAAAAAAGATCATAAAAATGGGAAAAGGATACACATATGCAAAAATGTTTATAGCAACTATTTTAAAAATGTTTATAGCAACTATTTTAAAAATGTTTATAGCAACTATTTTTTAGTGGCAAGGAAATGGAAACAGAGTGGATGTCCATCAGTTGGGGAATGGCTGAACAAGTTATGGTATATGAATGTAATGGAATATTGTTGTTCTATAAGAAATGATCATCCAGAGGATTCAGAAAGGCTTGGAGAGACCTACATGAAATGATGCTAAGTGAAGTGAGTAGAACCGTGAGAACATTGTATATAACAGCAAGATTATTTGATCAACTGTGATGGGCTTGGTTTTTTTTCAACAATGAGGTGATTCAAGCCAATTCCAATAGACTTGTGATGGAGTTATCTGCATTCAGAAAGATAATTATGGGGACTGAATATGGATCACAAGATAATGTTTTCATCTTTGTTGTTATTGTGTTGTTTGCTTGCTTGGTTTTTTTTCCTCTCATTTTTTTTCTTTTTGATCTGATTTTTCTTGTGCAGCATGACAAATGTGGAAATATGTTTAGAAGATAAGACATATATGGTTTAACATATATTGTATTACTTGCTGTCTAGAAGAAGGGAAAAGTGAGAAGGAAGGGAAGGAGAAAAATATGGAACACAAAGTTTTGCAAGGGTGAATGTTGAAAATTTTCTCTGCATGTACTTTGAAAAATTAAAAAAAAACTATTATATATATAAAAATGGAAGTGATCCAGAAAAAAAAAATATATATATATGAAGTAGAGGTGATCCAGAGAGAATAAATGAAGTCTGAATAGAAACTGAAGAATTTTTTTCTTTTACTTTTTATTTAAAACATTTTTTTTTTACTTTTAAAATTTTTCTTGTTTTTTTGTGATATGGTTAGTATGGAATGTTTTACATGATTTCACGCATAATGGTTTTATATTACTTGCCTTCTAGATGAGGGAGGGAGGGGCCGGAGGCAGAGAGAAAATTTGGAACTGAAAATATTTTTAAATCTTAAAAATAATTTTTTTTAAAAAGGAAGTGGAGGTGAGAAAGTAAAACTAACAAGTTTAGACAGTTTTTCCTAAGTGTTTTGCTATTAAGAGAGATGTAGAATGATAATAGCTTGAGGGGCTGCTAGAGCCAAGTAAAATTTTTTAAATGAGGGAGGAGTACTGAGTATTTTACAGGTGATTAGAAGCAATTGAAAAATGGAGAGAGAGTATGATTTAAAGGGAAAACTCCTAGAAGCAAGAAGGAGAAAAGATCAAGGAAAGAGATGGGCCTTGGCAAGAAAAGGAGCTATCTTGTACTTAATATAAGTTCAAAGAAAGAGAAGAGGGAAAGATCATGAGAAAGTGATTTGAAGTGAGAAGTTGGGAGAAGAGAAAGTTTGCTAAGTAACTAAACACACTGTCAGATAGACTATATCTTTTAGAGGTGGAGTTTGAACCCAACCTTGCTGAACTCTAAGGTCTGCTATCTATTAACCATGCCAGATTTCCTCTACTTGCATCTAGGAAGTACTTAACATACATTTATCGAATTGAGTCTAGTCTCTTCTCTATTGGATTATAAACTCCTTGAGGGCAAGGACTGTGTATATTTTCATCTTTGCATAACCAGTGGTGAACATGGGGTCCTAAATATTTATTTTTATTTAAAAATTTTGTTAATACTTCATTTTAGAGATTAAACTTAGATGGAGAAATAAGAAGAAAATAGCAGATGAAATGGCATATTGGCGTTGAAGAAATTCTTGTTCCAACTGTTAAACCTCTCAATAGGAGACTGGCTTGTACTTATTGAGTTGAATGTGATGGAGGAAGGGATCCCCATCTTGAAAGGTCAAGACAATGGGAATTATGAATAGCACAGAGCATAGATATCCTTAAGGCCTCTGCTTTGTGGAGACCTGTCTGTGGGTAGAGGTAAGAGGATAGGAGAGGAAGGAGGGAAGAGAGAGGATTTCTGAGCTAGACTTGAGCAATCTTCAATTTAGTGCAAAGTAATTGGGCAATTGGAAAGGAAACCCTTCCAGGATACAATCTGACTCTAGGATTCTGTAAGGCAGAGAAAAAAGAGGAAATCATTTATTTCTTTACATTTCTTCACATCCCTTCACCAGCTTAGATCCTCTGCCCTCCTCATGCTGTTTACCATATTTCCCCTCTTTCCCCAGTGCCTCTTTCCTCCTAACTCCAGGGCTCCATGAAGCAACTGAAGGAGAAATACCCCTTCCCTTGGAGGGAACCCCAAAGCCCAAGGATAAATGTTGTAGAATGACAAAAGAAAGGGGAAACCACAGACCTCAGAAAGCTGTTGGTGCTCCATTGCTTTAGGTTCTTACTGCCCATGTAAGGCCAGGAAGGAGGCAGTAAATAAAGGATGAGTCCTTCCGGATCATAGCATTGAGAGCCAAGAGATTAAGGATGGAGAGGGGCTGGATCATGTGGCTGCCACCATTATTGCTACTGTTCCTCAGCATGGTGACTCCATTTGCCCCTGCCCAGACCCTGAGCTATCAGAATTTGGTGAACCGATTCATCATCAACTACAATAAGAAATTGGTTTCAGGAAATCTCTTCCGACTCCTGGTTCTGAATCTGCCACCTGGGACAGTGAGTATGGGAAAAAAACTCCAGACAAGGTATCCCAACATGAACCTTTTGTCCCAAATAATCTAATCTCTTAATTGGGAGAGAATTATGGAGACAGGAGATCTGGGTAAGAATTCCAGGTCCGACACTAGTTTCCAGGTTTTTGAGTAAATCTATTTCCTTCTCTGAGCCTCAGTTTCTCATCTCCAAAAATGGGTGAGCATCATTGAACAGCTCAACTAATATTATCTTTGTGAGGAAAATATCTTACAATGAGAAAGAGGTCTGAAGTATTCCTCATATTCGATAGGTTCATTCTTGCTTCTATGATTCTCTCAAGTTACTCCCTTACCTAGAATGTTTTACCTATCCCTGCTTATCCAACCATACTTACCTCAGAGTACAATCCTGGTTCTCCCAGTCATATTAGGCCATTGTTTTATCTCCCTCTCTTGAAACCCTACAGCAGCAATTTTCAATCTTCTTGGTCTCAAATTCCTTTGTACTCTTAAAAATTATGAATAGCACCGATATCCTTAAGCCTTCTGCTTTGTGGAGACCTATCTGGATAGAGGTAATAGGATAGGAGGGAAAGGAGGGAAGAGAGAGGATTTCTGAGCTAGATTTGAGCAATCTTCAATTTAGTGCAAAGTAATTGGGCAACTGGAAAGGAAACCCTTCCAGGATACAATCTGACTCTAGGATTCTGTAAGGCAGAGGAAAAAGAGGAAATCATTTATTTCTTTTCATTTCTTCACATCCCTTCACCCCTCTAAAGAGCTTTTCTGTAGGTTTTCTGTTGATCTTTATATCATATTAAAAATCAAAACATCTTGGTATTATTATGAAAATAGTTTTCACTTCTTGAATCCCAATGGGTCAGATTAAATTGTCTAAGGTCATTTCCAACACTACATACTATGATGATGACTATAGCTTGCTGCTGGACTCGAAGAAGCTCAAATGAGGCTTCACTCTGGAAAGTTGCTCTGGTTTTTTCCCCCAGAACAATGATCCTTCTATTCCCCGTCCCTTGAACTTTACCATAATGGAGACTGTCTGCCCCAAGACCAAACCACACAATCTGGATGAATGCAACTTTAAGGAGAATGGGGTGAGTAGTATAATGGGATAAGGCTGCAGGGTGGTCTCTTTTTGGGGATATTCCCCAGGAAGATGAGCTCTGATTTCCTGCTGCTTTGAGGAAAATGACTAGCTTAAGATCAGAAGCAGAGAATAACACTCCTAATGGGCTGTGGGACATGGCTTGCACTGCTGTTATCCTTGGCATGTCAGAGGTAGATGTCACAGGCTTCCAGTTCTGAGCCCAGTCTTCCCAACACCTTCACAGCTGGTGAAAGAATGCTATGGAACCATCTCCTTGGAAGCTACACGACCCTCCATCAGTATTTCTTGTGAGGAGGTAAGTGATGTCTCCTTAGTGGAATCTTGGGGGAAGAGACCAAACCGCTATACTTGATCTGTATCTAGAAGAACTTGGGATCAACTCTTACCTTTCTACTTCTCTTCGATCTTAGTTTCAACCTAGTTCTTTTCTTCCAGGCTACAGTTGGAGATATAGCTTCTGAAAGAATATTTCTCTCTCTCTCTCTCCCCCCCTCCCCCCATCCCATCCCAACTCTGGAGCTAGAAGGTTCTCTAACCTCAGAGTCCTAAGGAAAGGATGGAAAGGAAGGGGGACAGAAGGGACTAGATCTCTTCTTCCAGAGAATTAATAGGATTTAGAACTAAAAGGAATCTTAGAAAGCACTTAGTTTAATCTTTCCCCTTCCCCTTCCCCTACCAATTTATAGAGAGGAAACAGAGACCCAGTGATGTGCAATGACCTTACCAAAGATCATATAGCTAGTAAATGGCAGAACTGAATCAGGAGGTGGATATCCTGGGAAAACTTTTTATTTAATGAATTAAAAAAAAATAAGAAAAAATCCTGGGGCATTATCCTCCAATGGAGTTGGTTCAATGGAAAGACCATTGAATTGAATACTGGGTCTGTCATTTACTACATTTTATATAATCTTAGTTTCCTCCTCTCTAAAATGAGGTTAGATTAGGCAATGTGTGAGGTCTCTCACAGTTCTAACTGCGGTGACCCTGAAGGACAGTCATCGCTAAATACTAAAGGGTAATATCTCTAAATTTACCCAGTTACTTAAAGAAAAATTCCTGATGAGTATACTATAATTGGGAAGACATTTTTCCAATAACACCTGCTCAGCTGCTGGGTTTAGTGTTAGGTAATTCTTGCCTGAGGGGCTGCTGGATTGCTCAACTTAGATAAGATTAGAAATTTACACAGCTGCATAGAGGGATGAAACGTGAAATTTTTGGATTGTAACAAGTAAAGGAAAGTTGTGATTATGTTGTTTGACAAACTTCATGACTGCCTTTCTTGGAGGGAAGTAGAGGTGTGATCCATCTTCAGCAGGGGACAAAATTGTCAATGTGCAGGTTTTTTCCTGTTTTTGCAACCAGATTCCCTGAGGCTATAGCCTAAGGAGTCATGTTTGCCTTTTTTCTGCAGCCTGAAGAATTAAAGAGGGAGGATTTTCTGGATCAAATTATTCGGGATTTTAGAAATTTCATTTATCAAAAATATAGGCGACTGCGGGATGAATTTCGAAAACTGCGGGACATTTTATCCGGATGAGTCAACAATAAGAAGTAGGATCCTAGGATGAATCTGCACCTTGACTTCTGTTTCTAGCACCAAATTCTACTCTGGTTCCCTCAAATTAATAAACTGTGTGAAATGGTTTGTTTTATCTTCTCTATCATAGTGTTCTTTCCATCTCCTTTCTCAATTCAGTTCAATTTAGACCAACCATTTTTTAAGTGCTTCTCATTAGCTTAATACTGGGAATACCCAGAAAAAAAAAATCACATGGTACATGCCCTCAAAGAGCTGCTATCTTGGAAGGGTGGGAACTAGGAAATGCACTAATTCTCATAGTGTGTTGGGACCAAGGAGGAAGCTAGACAAAGTGGTCTTAAGACATTTGAAGAGGAGATGTGGTTATTTTTAACTTAAGAGCTAAGGTGAGGGAACCATAGATCAGAGAAAAAGATACGGAAGAGGTCTGCCACCTAAAACAAGAAAGAATTTTATTAGTGTAAAGACAGGAATTTTCCCCCCTTTTCCCCAAGGAAAAGCTTTCAAGGCAGAAAAGAGGGGTAGGGGTGGAGCAACTCTTCAAGTGACACATCGTCTTCCTCCATTAGTTAAAAACTAGCTTCTTAAACTGTGGGTGCAATCCCAGAGAGGGTCTTGTAACTGAATGTTAGGGGTCATGAAATTATGATTTAGTATTAATAAATGTTTGATTTGTATGCTTATTTTGTATAATTATGTAACCGGGATCATTTAAAAATTTCTCAAGTGAAAAGGGGTCACCAGCGGAAAAAGTTTAAGATACCCTGAGTTACAACACTGTGAGCTCAAGGCTACCTAGGTCCCATTCAGTTCCACTTTGGATCCTACAGCTCTCTGTGTCTCATCTAAAGTTTCTGACTAAGTAGTGTAAAATGAAAAGTTTGAAAATGATCAATAATAATCCATACTTTTAACAAATTGGTTCATGACCCATGTCCATTGAGATTCTCATCTTCTCAACATTGTATGACCCCAAATCACTGATAATAGTACTTGTCCAGAATGGGATTAAAAAAAAAAAAAAAAAAGATACACCATTAAAACTCCCAATAGACTAGGGTAGCCATTTCTAGCAAGATATGAAATCTCATTTTTCCAGAATTCCTCCCACCTCCTCTATGACATATCTCACAGGGGAAGAGGAAGAAATGTTTCCAGAGACTTTGACATAAAAATCTTTCCAAGCATCCTCCCCTCCTATATCGTTCACACAACAGGGGTCTGTACTCTCCCCCATTTCTGGCAGGGACTACATTTGTTTCCTGGACAGTCCCTGAACATTAATGGGATTCTCTAATGTTTCTGACACCATTAAGTGCCACTGGACCCAAGGTCCCCAGTCTATCACACCTACATTCATTTTCACCTTCGCTGTAGTCCATCACTCTGAGATGGTACAAATGAATGTCCTTTCCTTACTCCATTTTATGAGCCATAGGCATATATACTTGGGAACTACTTGAAGGAAGTATGATAAAAGAAAATTTTAATTCCATGTTACTAAAACTATGTAAATACATAATACCTAATGCCTGAATCTAAGTGCCATGAGATGAGATATGATAAAGTAAAATAGCTCATGGGGTGGGAGAATGATCCAAAATATAACTGGCAGATTTCTTTTTATTTTCAAATTTTAGTTTCTCATTCTCATGGAGGAATGAGGAAAATACCATATGAGAAAATGCTATGATGGAGCTGGAGAAAGTTTTATTCCAACTGTCAAACCTCCCAAAAGGAGACTGGTTTGTACACAAATTTAGTAAAACAACTAAAGTCTGTCATCTGGTGGCTAAATAAGATATTGCACTCTGAACTCAAACTTTTGCTCCCTCTTCCCCAATAGAATTTGTTATCTCAATGATAACATAATCCAGTGGAAGCAGGATCCTAGACCTGTCTTAATTGTGCTTCTGGAGCAGGAATTCTTAATATTATAAATATAATGGACCCCTTTGCCAGCCTGGTAAGGTCTTTGAAATTCTTTTCAGAATAATGTGTTTAAATCCATAAAGATAAATCCATAGAATTACAAAGGAAGTCAGTTATATTGAAAAAGAATCATATATACATATTATATATGTATATACATGTATAACACACACACACATATATATATATATCTTTCCAATATATATATATCTGTGTGTGTTCCCATACACTTCAGGTTAAGAACTCCTCTCTAGTGAGACTGATGTCATTTCAAAGGCCTATGGGTAGGCTAGATATTGTTTTCATAAAAAAAACCTATGAATAAATATGTTCCCAGGAGAAATAATGCTGTTTCTAGATAGGGCAATGGAAAGCTTCTGATCAGTTTGTAATCCCTTATTCCTAAAATGTTTCAATCACATCTCTCACTGTGATTTGATAAATTTGAGCTTCTCTCTCCTACTTCATACACCCTTCATCTTTTAATCTGTCTCATTTTCATTTTATTATTTTATTTTATTATTTGTTTCCTCAAGGGAGTCCTGAAACTACAAACTGTCAGTGGAATTGCATCAGACCCACAGAATTATCTAGTGATGAGTTCTTTGCTAGGCTATCTTGGATTGTTTAAAACAACAACAACAACAACAACAAAAATTTCCCTCTCTTATTTCTTCATCCATAGCATTAGTTCCTTGAGGAAATCAATTTTATCTTGCATCTCATTTCATGCCTTATAATTTTTGGCATAGTATACTGCACATAGTAAGTGCTTAAAAAAACCAAGACTTAAAATATAAAACTGATGTCGATGAATTGAATTAGATGGTCACATTTTCTTATCTCTACCCAGACCTTAACCCTTAATTTCTTCTGGAAACTGACCCAAATTAACCCCACTAAACTACTATGATTTTGCCTTTCCTATATCCCTAAGCTCTCAATGAACAATATTCACCACATTCTGTATTATTATTCTTAAGGTGTACTGAAAGGGTTTGGGTCTTTTTGTTTTGTTTTGATGGAGCTGGGGGATGTGGGTGGGTAGTGCTATATATATATATATATATATATATATATATATATATATATATATATATATATATATATGTATTCCATCAAAACAGGAGCTCCCTGAAGTCAGGGAGTGAGTTTGTCTCACTCACAAAAGGGGTTACTTTGAGGATCCAGATCAAGTCTCATCAGATCAAAGATTCTCCAAAGATGGAAGTCTCTTCTATTCCATCAGACCAGTTTTAGATTTATTTTTTCTACCTCTTTGCAGTTGAGAGCCCCACCCTCAACTGGGGAAAGGGAAGGGTACTCAGTTCCTGTTTATTAATTTTTGTAGGGTATCCAAATAACTCTCTGCCACTTTGAATGTACAAATTGTAGGATAAATTAAAGCTTACTGGGCAACAGGACTTTCAATGGGAAATAATTCAAATTCAATAGATAAGTATTACTGCAAATGCTAATTTGCTGTCAACTGAATGTTTGCAAGGAAGAAGAAAGTAGCTAAGTGGAAGCATCTGAGACTTTAATTTACAATTTGGGGGAATGGAAGGAGATGCATATTCCTTCCCAAGGCAACTACCATCCCCATACTTCACTTTGTGATGTTCCACTAGCCAGTAACACAAGTCTCTGACTCTCTAATTCTTCCAGAGTGATCTTTTCCCAGAGTCAGTCTTCCTCCCCCCAAACCTGAGAGTACTCAGGCAAGACACAGGTAAAGATGGGGCACTCCTTCTCCTGTCATCTCTATAATTCTCCTCCCCACAATGAATTAATTCAGGTGAAAGAATTTGAATTTACAACTGCATAGGAAAGATTCATCTCAAGAACCCATTGGGAAAATCTGAACAAGTTCCAACTGAAACAAAGAAAATGAAAATAAGGAGAAAAGAATCATTATATACAAATTCTATGAGGGAGACAAGAGGTCCAAGAATTTGCTTACACCCAGAGAGATGTCAACACTCAAAGGCAGATGTGTATATTAGTGGTCAAATATAAAGGAAACTCAGTAATGTAACTGAAGGAAGTGGGCTAGTGACTGGACAAAAGGACTGGCCCTTGTGGGTTTGTGGCTGACATTTAATGTTCTATGGGGTGCCTGTCTAGGTTCACAGAATTGAGTGGGGCTAATATCAAATAACAGTTACACCAATGGATCTTATAAAGTGTTCAAGTTAATCTGTAGCTTGAAATAGTTTCCTCCTTTTCCTTTTCTTCCTACTTCTCTTCCTCCTTCTCTTTTTCCTCTTCTTTCTTCTCTTCCTTCTCCTCTTCTTCCTGCTCTTCCTTCCCTCTTCTCCTCCCATCCTCCTCCTAATCTTCCTCCTCCTTCTCCTTTTCCTTCTTCTCCTCCTCCTTTTCCTTCTTCTCTTTCTACTTTATTCCTCCTCTTCCTCTTCTTCTCTTCTTTTTCTCCTCCTCCTCCTCTTTATTCTCCTCACCTCTCTCCTCCTCCTCTTCTTCATTATCTTTGTTCTCTCTCCTCCTCTTCCTTCTTCCTTCTCTTCTTTCTCTTCCTCCTCCTCTTCTTCATTCTCCTCCTATTCTTCCTCCTCCCCTTCTTTCTCCTCCTTTCCCCCTTCTCTTCCTTCTCTTTCTCCTCCTCCTCTCCTCTTCCTTCTTACTTCTCCTCCTCTTTCTCCTCTCCTCTTCTTCTTTCTTCTTTTTCTCCCTTCTTCCTCCTTCTCCTCCCTTTTCTATTCCCCTCCTCCTCCTCTTCCCCTTCCTCTCCTCCACCTCTTCTTTCTCCTTTTCCTCTTTACTCTTTCTCCTCCTCCTCCTCATACTCTTCCTTCTCTTCTACCTCTTCCTCCTCCTCCTCTTCTTTTCTTTCTTTTCCTCATCCTTTTCTTCTTCTTCCTTCTTTTTCTCTTTTCTTCCTCCTCCTCCCCTCCTTTTCTTTCTGCTCCTCTTCCTCCTTTTTCTCCTGCTCCTCCTCCACTTTTCCTCCTCCTTTTCTTCCTTCCCTTCCTTCTTCTCCTCCTTTACATCCTTTTCCTCTTCCTCCTCCTCATTTTCTTCTTTCTCCTTCTCCTCCTCCTTGTTGTCTCTCTCTCTCTTTCATACACACACACACACACACACACACACACACACACATACACATGTGTTCCCATGCATACACATACACAAAGATAATCAACACTCTAGAAGTGAATTTTTAAAAATCTTCTTGTGACATGGTCTCCATACTTAGGCCAGGAGAATCTTGGCACAACGGTGGAAAGACTCAACAACTTGGCCAAAGGAGGACAAAACCATCACGGCTACGTCGAAAGTCTGGCCCAAGCAGATCGGGTTTGGTCTCCACGGAGACATGGCGCCGGCGTCCACGCTGGTTCAGCTGGATGCAGTCCGAAACCTGTACGTGCAGGTCCTGCCCCACTCTGCGGCAAAATAAACATCAGAGCCCAGGATTCTAGATACCTCTTGGTTGCTTCTCCTAGTCTTAGGGGCTAGGTGCCGGAGAGCTACCCCAACCCACCATTCTAGCTTCTGAGAAGTGTCCCCCTCTAGAGCTCCTGTGACATCTGGGTCCTTCCTGTATTTCTTCCATACTTGCCTCCCCAGTGTCATGGGAAGTCATGGTGGTATCGAGAGAAGGGTTCTGGCCTCTTGCCTGGTACTGCCTCCAGCTCTTAGCAAAGTTCTCACATTACCACCTCATGCTTCCCCTCCTTCCCCCCCAGGTAGAGTCTATCCTTATTCTGACCATATCACCCAGGAGCGCTCCCTCCATGCTCATTTCTTACCCCTGGAAGTGTCCAGCCAGCATGCCCACCAGCTCCCCAATGCGATTGTCCATTTTAGGCTGAGTTCGATGAAGACATACTACCAAATCATCCTGGCCCTTGGCATGTAGTACTACCAGTTGGTCCTGACCACTTGTCACACTCAGCCCAGTCACCTGGAGGGAAGAGAGGTACAAAGGAAAGGTCAATCAGCTGCTTTGAGACACTCATGGATCCTGCCTCCAAATGTCCATCTTTTGTGCCTTTTTCCAACTACGAAGTGCACCTCTTTTGCTCATGTCTGACCCCCTTCCTGTGAGTTACAATTCCTTCTCATGCTCTCGTCCTATGGAAGGAGGAACAGGGGGTCCAAATGGCCTTGACCTACCCTTGAGGCTCTAATATCTAAACCTTCATCTCTTCCTCTTAGTCCATTCATCCCTAAAATGTATGCTTTCAAGGTCCTTCACCATCTGGTTCTAATCTACCTTTTCAATCTCGTCTCATCCTTCTCTCCTTCACAGGCTATATACATGCTTCACAGCTGGGACCATTCCCCTATATTCTGCTTTTGTTCGTGCTTTCCTTTATGCCCAGAATAGTTTTCTCCCCAAACCTATCTCTACCATCAGAGCCCAGCTCAAATGAAGCTCCTCCAAGAAGCCTTTCTTGAAACTTCAAAGTGAAAATGAGTTCTTTCTCCTCAAACTCCTCACTCTTTGCTTGGCTCTCTCCTTTTCTTTATCTCACTCTCCATTTGGGGACTTCCCTTTTTCTCATTAGAAGATGAGCTCTTTGTGAGCAGAGCCTGTATCTTCTTTAGTTTTGCATGCTTGGTGTTTTATAAATATAATATGTATTTATAAAGCTTATGTTACAGATGTTATGAATCCCTTCAACAGAGCAGGTGTCTGTTGAATTAAACTGAATTGAAAACTGCCTTCTATACTTCTTTGTTGCTTCAAGTGTCCATTGTAAAACACACACACACACACACACACACACACACACCAAAAATAATCTTCAGCAGCTCCCCTTTGCCTCTGGCATTAAATACAAATTCTTCCATTTGATATTTAAGGTCCTATATATTATAATTACAAACTATGTACTAGCTTCATTCCACAATAATACCTTCTCTATCCTCTGTGTTCCAGATGAATTAAATAAATTGCCATTCTCCAAACTGTCCTAATGTCCTCAAATGTGTGTAATATTCAGAAGCTATATCCCATGCTGGAATTTGCTCCCTCCTCATACCCCAACATTCAGAATTCTTCCTCACCTTTAGGAAGCAACTCAGAACTTCCCTGGTTTTTTCTGCCATAGCTGAAAGTGTTTTCTCGCTCTCTTTTTAGAACACTTAGGACCTCTCCTTTGCCTCAATCATATTATCTACCTTGTATTATACTTATCTGTGTATATGTTATATTCCCTACTCTCTCTCCCAGCTCCTGGTAAACTATAAGCACCCAGAGGACAGGAACTGTTTCTTTTTTTCATTTTCAGATCCTCAGCATATTTACTTAAAAAGCATTAACTTTATTGAGTTGAATTGAACTGAATTCCTCCTTTTCCTTCCCTTCCCTTCCCTTCCTCTTCCTTTTTTCTTTTCCCTTCACTCTCTTCCTCTTCCCTTAATGTGCTTAATGAAGCAAGTACTCAGGATGAGGGTTCAATATATACTTGTTGCTGTACCAACCCTCCCCATCCAGTGCCCTGAGCATCTCCACCCTGCCACTTCTAGCCACTGGTGCCATCTTCCCTACTAGTGCCCCTGCTCACATGGCTCAGAGGAACAGCCCGCATCACACGGTACTGTTTGCTGGGTTCCAGTTTGTAAAGGTGCTTGTCTGTGAGCAACAGTGCCCGGTCTCTGCTCTTGTTGAATCGGTTTATCTGAGGAGGAGAGAGAATCAGGTTAGCATTACTCAGGATGCCCTTCTGCCCACTCTACAGACTCCAAGTAAGAAATTACTTTTACACAGTCCTTTAAAGTAGAGAGAGGCAGCTTAGGATAGTGGACAGAGGCTGTCCTTAGAGCCAGGAAGACCCAGTCCTGCCTCTCATGTAAATTGGTGATATGATCCTGCCAATACTACTGTGGTTTGTTGCTTATATTATTAACTGAAGAAAAAACTAAATTTTACTAAGAGGTTTTCACTTGGTGAAAATGAAGATAGAATTTCTTTTCCCACCAAAGTTACAAACATTATTTCTCTGGGGACCCCAGGTTAAGGACTCCTCTCCAACATCCCTTACATGTGGTCATCCCAGCCTTTGCTAGAAGACCTTCTACTTCCTAAGGTAACCCTAATTCTTAGGAAATTTCTCCTTGTATCAAGCCTAACTCTGCCTTTTTGGATTAATTGTGTTCTTGGTTCTGAACAAGCCAGAGGTCTTATCTCTCAATAAGCCTTTCAAAACTTAAACATTCTAAGTACTTTTGGGATCACACTCCCAAGGCATCTTTCTAACTAAACCCTTCCAGCTCCTTCAATCAGGTCCCCATGACAGAGTCTAGAAGCCCTTCATCATGCTGGTCACTTTGTTCAGGTGGGCTCTGTGGATTATCCTAAAATATAGACAACCCTCCATGTGTGGTCTGATCAGAATAAGGTCCAGAGGTACAACCATTTTCCTTTGCTCTGGATGCTGTGTGGTGCTGTATAGAGACAGGGCTAGCCTTGAAGCCAGGAATAGTCATTGAGCTCAATGAGTTCCATTTCTCTTATATATACTATGTCATCCTGGACTAGACTATTTTAAAATCTTGTTAGCTTTTTTTTTTTTTTTTAAATAAATTGGGGTTAAGTGACTTGCCCAGAGTCACACAGCTAGTAAGAGCTAGTAAGTAACTAAGGTAACATTTGAGCTCAGTCCTCCTGATTCCAAAGCCCTGCCTAGATCTCATTAGCTTTTTTGGCTAACATGTCAAACTGTTAACAAAATATACGCCAAGTTTGTGAACCACTAAAACCACAAGATCTTTTCAGATAAATTTCTTTCTCAACGTAACTCTCCCATATTATACTTTTGATGTTTATTATTTTGAACCCATGTCTAATATCTTAATTTATCTTTATTAAATTTCATCTTATCTGATTTGGCTGAATGTTTTAGTCAGTTTTTTTTTAATCCTCACTTTGTCATTTAACTCTGTCATTTAGCTATTCTTTCTAGCTGTGTGGTTGTTACTGAGTCATTTCAGTCCTGTCTGACTCTTCATGACCCTATTTGGGGTTTTCTTAGCAGAGATACTAGAGGATTTGCCAATTCCTGTTAGAATCCTAGTGATAACTCAATGGAGTTGATAGAAACAATGCTTATTGCTTCACATATTAGAGCAAATGCTTACAAGGTGTTAAGTCACTAGAATTGATAGAAACAATGCTTCCAGGGGTCCTCAAACTTTTTAAATAGGGGGCCAGTTCACTGTCCCTCAGACTGATGGAGGGCCGGACTATAGTAAAAACAAAAACTTTGTTTTGTGGGCCTTTAAATAAAGAAACTTCATAGCTCTGGGTGAGGGGGATAAACGTCCTCAGCTGCTGCATCTGGCCCATGGGCTGTAGTTTGAGGACCCCTGGACCTTTAAGAATTCACACATTAGCTCACACATTAGAGTTCACAAGTTTGGGAGATTCACAAGTCAGAAACCCACAATCCCACTCTCAACCTTTGGGTTCACACCTTTAAGAGATGATATATAAGAAGCTCTTACAGCTTCAATCAGTCAGTCAGTCAGTTCAGGAGATTGACAAGCTAGAGACTGCAGTGGGCAGAATGAAGGATTCCAAGGAGTAGAACCAAGATTCAGAGGGAGCTGGAGGCGACAAAGGACAAGCTGCAAGAGCTCTTGGAACCAAGCAGAGCTAGGCCTCTAAGAAAGCTAACCGGACTATTTTGGAAGAGACAATAAAAGGCTGTACTTAAATCCCTGGCTGCATTTGAGGTGGTTATTACTCTGAACTGAAACTAAGGCTGCCTCCAGAAAACCTCCCCAAGAAACCTGCTCCCAGAGAACCATCATATTATACAAAAGAAGAAAACACCACAAATTCCTTTTCCAGATCATTTTATAGGTAAGGAAACTAAAGCAAACAGGGTGAACCAACTTGCCCACAATCACACAGCTAGTAAGTGTCTGAGGGAAGATTTGAATTCAGGAAGCTAAATTTTCCTGATTTTAGGTCCAGCACTCTATCCACTGTGCCACCTAGCTGTGTATTATTTGCAAATTTGATAAACCTGCCACCTAAACTATCCTATAAAGCATGGAAAGCAAGGGGCCAGGGACAGATTTCCCAGGGTACTTCACTGGAGACCTTCCCCTTCATGTTGATGTTGATCCATTAAAACCACACGTTGGATCTAGTCATTCAATCAGTCCCAGATCTGCCTACCCTACAACTCAGCCTCTTGTCCACCAGGATAACTTGAAGGACTTCGTGAAACAATTATATGACCTTAATCTAAAACCCTTTAAATTTCTAACAAATACTGAATTTCTAGAGCATATAAGATCACAGATTAAGCAAGAAGGGGCCTTTGGCCCCTTCATTTTACAGATAAGGAACTGAAGCCCAGTAATTCGCCATAGGATCACTTAGGTGATAGAGGGTAGAGCCTAGGAGGGCTCTCCTCCACAGGCTAGTTCTTACCTTTCGGACATGACTGGAAAAGAGCACATTTCTGAAACCATCCTTTTCTTGCAAGTTCTTCAGCTGCTGAGCAAAGGGGGCTGCTGCTGTAGGGTTGTCAGTAGTCTGGGAGAACAATAAACAGGTGGGTATAGATGGAAAGATCAATAAGCAGCCCAGAGCACTGATAATGGTGGAATGCTAAAACCAGGGGCCACCCCAAATGCTGGGGAGATATCAATTTTTGAAGAAGAAAGAATACATGTGGAGAGTGCTAAAAAGGACACTGGGATTGGAGTTAGGTGACCTCCACCCAAATCCCAGCTCTCTCCCATGTCTAGAATATATGAGCCTGCAGGTAATTTTTTGTTTCTGGTCCTCACTTATCTGTAAAATGAATATGAAATCTTTGTACATCATGTCTCTATTAGCAAATGCTAGGGGAATGGCATTATGAATATTTTTATATACCATATTCTAACAACCAAAGGTCTCCCTTCATTAATTGAGCTTTCAGTTCTATTCTAAATGGCATCCTCAGGGGGTCCTCAATGGAGATCCTGCTCTGACCCACATTCATTTCCTCTTTTTTTCTAAACTGCTCTAGAACCCTACCTCAGAAATCAGGACTTAATTTTTCTGTGATTGGTTCATGTTATGTTATGTCTCTCCAGCAGGATTTTAAACAGCCTTTTGGAAGAATACAAATCACAGAAGTCTGCAGCAATTTTTTGTTGTTGTTTGCCTGCATTTTGTTTTCTTTCTCATTTTTTTCCTTTTTGATCTGATATTACTTGTGCAGCACAATAATTGAGGAAATAAATATAGAAGAATTGTACATATTTAATATATATTGAAATACTAGGGGAAAGGGTGGGGGAAGGGAGGGAAAAAATTTGGAACATAAGGTTTTGCAAGGGTGAATGTTGAAAATTATCCATGCATATGTTTTGAAAATAAAAAGAAAAAAAAAGAAAAGGGGAGTTCTAACACTTGTACTACCTATAACTCATAGGATTGTTGGAAGAAAAAAAATGACTTGCAAAACTAAACATTTTAGAAATAGGAGTTATTCCTATGTTTGGAGATAAGCTCCTTAATGGGATGGCAGAGGAAGTTGACGGGGAGCTGGGGGCCAGTCTGTCCATGAAAATAGTTTCAGGGAGGGCAATTCTGGTGGTTTTTCCCCGTGATGGGCACTCAGTGCTCTTGCCAGAGTTTTGACTCCTAGCTGGCAGAACTTCCAGATCCATGGACTCTAATGCTCGCATGAATCAGGGATGGGTCAATAAATGGGATGAGCAGGCAGGGACAGCCAGATGAGCTCAAGGGTGAGGAAGGGGAATCATAGGATAAAGGCTGATCAGAAAGAATAGAGAAGCAGGAGCAGATGGAGTGAGGGAGTGGGGGGCAGGGGGAGACAGATTGAAGTCAAGGAGGACAAAGGGACTCCTCCATTGGTCTTGCCCCCTGGCACCTTCCACGTTCATGGCAGTCAGACTGCAGAAGGGCTTCAGTTGGAGAAGAGACCCTTCCAGGAGGCACAGATTCACCCCCGGGCCGGCCATCTGCCAAACTCACCGAAGAGAGGTAGTCCCGTGACCATGCTCGGCAACACCCCCAGTCCTGGCGCAAGCCCTGGAGCACGCCCATGGCTGCCACCTTAGCCTTAATCTGAGCCATGTCCGAAGGGGGGATGTTCTTCACCAGCTGTCGTGCCCGCCACCTGACCGGGGAAGAGACAGAGGATCTAGATCTGGAGGGGCAGAGGACTAAGGAGGAAGGAGGGCAGCAATGGGAAGCAAAGAAAACAGGGAGAAAGGGCACTGGTTGAAGAGAAAAGAGAGACCAGTGGGGAATGGAAAAAGGAGAAGGAAGGGTACCTTCGAAAGAGCCCCTGGCAGGTGTCTTGGAAAGGTTGGAGCACAGCAGGGGGCGTAGGCCAGACCAGGTCTCGCCCATACAAGGGGGGGTGGCGGGCGGCCTGGAAGCGGTTCTGCAGCTCAGTGAGGTGGGTGCGGACCTTGTGCCGCCGGAAGCAGCCCATGATGGTATAGACAGCCTTCATGCGCTGGCACCGACGCCTTGCCAGGGTCCCCCGCCAGGCCTGGAAAGAGACAGAAGTCTTGGTACTCTTGACCAGGGCTTCTTAAATTTCTTCCACTCACAACCCCTTTTTCAACCCAGAAATTTTTAAATTTTTAAATTTAAGTTTTTTTAAATATATGTAGGTATATAAAACATATAAACAAATAAACACACATAACAAATCAACATTTCATGGCCCCCACATTAAATTAGGAGACCCTATTTGGGATTATGACCCACAGTTTAAGAAGCTCAACACCCACATTTTGCCCTATGAACCTTCCTAATTCTTATTCCCTTCCAAAACCTTTTGCTTCTCCCCAAATCAAGTCCTTCCAATTCTCCTCCAATCTTCTGACCCGATCCTGCCCCCCCCTCCCAATCCCAGTCACTACCCACTGGATCCTCCTCCTCTCATTGTGCCTTCCCAACTGAGCCCTATTCCTGCATCCCCAGCCCCTGTACACGTCCTCCTCATCCTCTGTCCTGCTCCTGACCTATTCCCCATCCCCAGCAGCTCCCCTGCCCCTCTCCCCTTTGCCCCAGACTCTGCACCTTCTGCAGCAGCAGAACGATGATGGGGATAAGCTGGGCCCGGCTCTGCTCCAGGGAGACCAAGGTGCGGGGTGAGCGGATGAAGAGCTTGCTGTGTCCAAAGGCCACGTCTCCCTGGAAGCCGTGCTGCTCGATGAGGGCCCCCACGGCTGCCTTGTCCGAGGCCAGCAGGTGGTTAGGCCAAGTATATTCACAGGTCATTTTGTACCTAGGACAGGGAGAAGGAAGGGAAAGAGCTCCGTCTGAGGGCCAGGGGCATCTTGCTAAGTGGCAGAGGCAAGAAGGCCCTGGCTCCACGTCTCTTGCTCCCTGAAATTCCACAATTAATATCTCAGTCCTTTGGGTTCCTAATTTCTTGCCTTCATCTGAAAAGCGGAACATTCCACGTTCCATCTCCAACCTCCTGATATGAATTACAAGGTGTGAGAGGTGACTTAGGTCTTAGAGACTCTCTCTGTCTTTCCCTTTGAGTTGAGACTAAAAAGACAAAGTGGTTTTTCCTAAAGTAAGTGCTGGGATTTGGACCCAGGGGACCTGACTTTCAATTCAATTGTCATTCCCTTAGACCCCCCTCTCCTGCTCCACTACCCCCAGTTTCTGGCCATAGGTCTGCCTACCTGGGCCTGAATTACAGGCTCAGTCTTTGCCCCAGGAGACCAATGGAGGGAATGCCTCAAAAATCATCACCAAAGGCTAAAGCTGCCTTCCTCCCAAGGGCCTGGAATACTTAGATGAAGGTGGAGGTTTGGGATGGGAGACAATAGATACATGGTGAGAGCTAGGATGCTGTGGTGGGGTGATGGGGGGAGGAGGGTCACCTGAGCAAGAATCGGGGGTAGGGTTGGCGAGATGCAAAGCCAGCCCTTCGCACCCTCACGTTCTCCAGCAGCCCCAGATAAGCCACCTGGTGTCGGCAGCGTTCCTCATCTAGCCGGCCAGGGCACTTTTCTTCATTGGGTTTTATGCAGCGCACATAGTAGGGTTCCTACAGAGATCAGATGATTTAGAGCCAGGTGGAATCTTGGGGTCCAAGCAGCCCATTTTTCAAGTGAAGGCCTGGGAAGCGGATTGCCCAGGATCACCCCCTCCTGGAAGGAGCCTAGCACAGTGCTGAGCACACAGGAAGGCTCTTTATGAACACAACTGGCTGACCCATCAGAGAGTCTCAGAGCTGACCCAGTCAGGGACTGCACTCAGAGCAATCCTGTTCCTTAACTCCTCTCATTTTCTCTTGCTGAGTTTCTACCTATCCCTGAAAACCCACCTCAGGTGGCTCCTTCCAGGAACCCTCCCAAACCCTCGCAGATCAGTAATGAGCTTCCCTTTCTGACCTGGCTTGGCACTTTATGTGAGTGTATCAGGTCGTGTTGTCTATAATAGTCATCTCTGTTTGTATTAAAGCTGAACCTCCAGGTTTTCAGGGGCCTCCGAGACCACCTGCCCCAAACCATCCCAGAGCAAGGGATCCTTGAACAGCATCCCGGACAAGTGCTCCAGCCTCTGCTTGATGAGCCAGCATAAAGGGCTTCCTGTAGCAGCCTCTAACGGTTAGGATGTCAAGCCTATGTCTGCCTCCCCACTCCCTCCCACAGCATGGAGCAGTACATAGTGGAGAGAGGCCACTGGGACAGGGGTCAAGAATCAATCAACAACCAATAAACATTTATTAAGCACCTTTGATGGAGATATAAAAAAGAGGCAAAAGACAGTTCCTGCCCTCAGCAAGCTTACACTCTAATAAGGGAGCCAACATGCAAACAAATATATACACAGCAATCTATACACAGGATGAACAAGAAACAATTAACAGAGGGAAGACACTGGAATTCAGAGGGGCTGGGGAAGGCTTCCTGTAGGAGGTGGGATTTTACTTGTGACTTAATGGAAGCCTGGGAGGGCAGTCGTCAAAACAGAGAAGGGAGAGCATTCTAGAGCAGAGATCAAATCTCCGACCTCAGACACTCATCCTGGACAAACTAAACTCAGGCTGCCACAGTTTCATCCACTATAGAATTGGACAATAATAATCTCCTAGGCTCGTTGTGAAGATCAAAATTATATCAATAAGTTAATATCTGCACAGTGTTTAAATCTGTCTGATACCTGGTAGGAGCTTAATAAATGTGTCCTCTCCTGCCTCTGGAGCCAAGGAGAATGTCTAATCCCTCTTCTGAATGATAGCCTTTCAAATATTGAAGGCAGATATCAAGTCTTCCCTAAGCAGATGAAACATTTCCTAGTATCTTTGACCATTCCTTATGTGTCATGAACTGAAGGTCTTTCACTCTCTTGATCACCCTTCTCAGGATACTCTTTAAATTATCAATCAATCAATTAAGCCCCCACTGTGTGCCAGATTGAGCTAAGGGCTATACAAAAAAAGGCAAAAGTAGGAACCTGCAGTCTTCCTCAAATGGAAAGCTTCTGGGTGGCCTAGTGGATAGAATAGGGGGGCTTTGAGTGAGGATCACCTGGGTTCAAATATAGCCTCTACTACTTACTAGCTGTGTAATCCTGGGCAAGTCACTTAATCTCTGCTCACCTCATTTCCTCATCTGTTAAAAGGGGATAATAATAGCAACTTGCCTCCCAAGGTGATTGTGAGGGTCCATTGTGATAATAATTGTAAAGCACTTAGCAAAGTGTCTGGCATATAGTGAATGCTATATAAATGTTAATTGTTATTAGCTGTTGTTATCACTATTTTATTATTTTATATTATATGTAATATATGTTATATTTAAATTATTTTATTATTATTATTAAACGGATTGTCCTAAACTTGACTTGATACTTCAGATGTGGCCTGACCAGGGCAAAGTACAAGGAATGATTATCTCCCTAGTTGTAGACACTGGGACTCTCAGTGCAATCTAAGAACACATTCATATGTAGGATTGCTAAAGCATACATTGTAGATGCCTATTTAGCTAGCAATTGCAGGTTAAAAACTACTTAAACTCCAAGATCTTTTTCAGGCAAACCTCTATCTAACCATATCTCCCCATCCCCATCTTGTACTTGTGAAATTTATTCTGATTGCAAGAGATAGACTTTATATTAATTTGTTTGGTTTCATTCTATTAAATTTGATTTAACATTACAGTCAAGATCTCTTTTAATCCTATGAAACCAATGTGGTAGCCATCCCTTCTAGCTTTGTGATATCCACACATTGATGAGTGTGCAATCTATTCCTTTCTCCAAATGTTTGATTAAAATGATAAATAGCACAGGGCCAGGCACAGATCCCATTGTGCATTCAACAAATAACTATCTTCCAGGTTGAAATTAAATCATCAATAAGTACTCCTTGGATCTGATCAAGAACAAATCCATCTATATCCATACTATTGTTTAATCAGCATCTTTCCTTATCGTCTTGCAAGTATAGGATAACAGTCTTTGTCCAGTAGTTTCTGAAAACTTAGCTCAACTTTGTCTGTAGCCACTCACTTGGTTTACTGGCCTAGCAACTCTGCCATAAGATATATCTGGGATAACCTGTTTGTGATAAAACTATTCTGGCTCTTTGGAGTCACTGCTCCCTTTTCCTAGTGCTCATTAAGCATTTCTATAATGTATTCCAGCATTTTGCCAAGAATTAAAATCAAGTTCATTCAATCATTCTCACAGAATGTTGTTTCCATATTCATATAGTGTAATCTAACCTTGCTTCCATTTTTCATAAGCGTCTTTTAAAAAAAATCCAAGTTCAATGCTCATCATCATGACAATGATTGGACAAATTATGGTATATAACCATAATGGAATACTATTATGCCAAAAGAAATGATGAATAGATGGTTTCAGAGAAACCTGGGAAGACTAACATGGATTGAGGCAGGGTAAAGTGAGCCACATGATTTATAACAATCACATTATAAAGAAAAATAACTTGGAAAGACTTAAAATCACTGATCAGTGTAATGATCTATCACTATTCTAGAGGAGAAATGATGAAATATGCCATTCATCTCCTGACAAAGAGGTGATGGATTCAAGATCTAGAGTAAAACACACATTTTTGGATATAGTCAATGTGGGAATTTGTTTTACTTGGCAAAGATACTGGGGTGATTTGCCATTTGCTTCTCCAGCTCTTTTTACAGATGAGGAAAATGAGGCAAAAACTGTTCAGTGACTTGTCCAGGGTGACACAGCTAGTAAGTGTCTAAAGCCAGATTTTGAATTCAGGGAGAATAGCCCTCTAAAACAAATATTCTATCCACTATGCTACCTAGCTGCCCTTAATATCAGCAATAAATATGGGAATTTGTTTTACTTGACTATATCTATTTGCTACAAGGGCTTTGTACTTTTTTTTTTCTTCCAAAAGATTGTGGGGGAAGGAATGGGAAGGAAAGAAAGAAAATAAATTTTTGCTAATTGGAAAGAAAAAACTTTTAAAATTTTAAAATTCTTTAAAGTTTTTAAGTTCCAGGTATATCTCTCTACTTTGGCCTGAATGATAGTCCCCTTTCTTCCTCATTGCAATTATTTCTCTTTTTGTTTTCCGAGTTTCATTCTTGTGAAATTCTTTCTTTCCTGGACTACTTACCCTTTAGAATTGGAGGACATGATCTATTTATGCTTTACCTATCTTTTTTTTTTAATGACCATAAGCAGAAATATATTTTGCATGATTATATGTGTATAACATATATCAAACTACTTGCCTTCTCAATGAGGGGAAGAGAGAGGGAGAAAATTTGGAACTCACAATTTTAAAAAAGAATGTTAAAATTGCTTTACATGTAATTGGGAAAAATAAAATATTAAATTTAAAGAAAAAAAAGAAATGGCATCATTTTCTACCTATTTTCTACCTATCTTTTCTCAGAATCCTTTGAAATCTATCTTCATAAATCTAGGGTATCAGCTATGCTCTATTACAAATTCCAAAACGGAGTGGTCACTCCCCTATCCACCCATTCAAACTTCCATTCAAGTCTTCCATATCAAACAGTTCCTCCTTGCTGATGACAATCAGATCTAGAATGATATTAGTTTCTTTATCTTTTTTTAGATGATTGATTGATTTTTTTTATTAAGACAGGTTAGGAAATTATAAACCACTTTTCCTTTGGCAAAGAGTTTAAGCAGTTGTCTATAATAACTGAAGTCCCTTATCATTATCATGTGCCTGATTTGTGATCTGTTTCCTACATCCACCATCTAATTCGTCTTCCTGTCTAGGTGGTCCATATTATACTCAAATGACAGTATCACTTTTAATACTTTGTTCATGTGTTCCTGGATTTCTTTCCACAATCATATCGTTTTAATATAGAAGGCTACTTTACCATTACTAACAACTCTTCTCTCCCTAACACTTTTTATTTTTATATACATTTATTATCTTTCCCTCTAAATGCCTCTCTGTAGAAATTTTTTTTAACCTTCACAATATATTGCCTAATTCTCACATTGGCCATGTCCAAATAAAAATGGTTCACTCAGAATTTTATGTCTATCACTTCTTTAGCAAGAGGTGGATGACATGATTTATCTTTAATCTTCTGGAATCCCCATTTTTTAATCTATCCTGTTTGTTTTGAATGAGATCTAATTATGGATTCTATCCCAGCAAGTGTTAGTGAGCCTATGAAAACAAATTTGCTGTCCTGCCTCATCTCCCTACTAGACAGTAAGTTTCAACAGGAAAGAAGCTGTGTCTCACTTGAATTTGCATTTCAGTACCTACTATATGCCATGAATTCTCTGAGGTACCAGGGCTACAAAGACAAAACTGGAAATAGTCCCTGCCCACAAAGTCCCTGCTTATGTTCTACTAGGGGAATAAAGCTTGTAAATTGATGTGGAAATACCAAAAAATATAGTAAGTAATTTTAGAGGATGAGGAGAGCACTATTAGCCAGAAAAATCAGGAAAATTTTGATTTTTTAATCAGGAAGAATTCTAGCTATTTCTAAAAGGGAGTTGGGGATTCCAAGAGGAGGAAATAGGGAGAGAAAGCATTTTAAGGAAAAGGAAAAAAACTGTACCAGAGAGATGGTCCTGAGTACAGAGAACAGTAAATTGTCTTCTTCAGCTAAAAAATATAGAGTGATGAGGGGTTGCAAACACAAATCATTTTAGAAAGACATGTTGGAGCTGGAAAGAGAAAATCTTTGAGGGTCAAGTGGAAGAGTTTTCATTTTATTCTAGAGGCAATAGGGAGCTACTGAAGCATCTTGTGTTGAGGAGATGACATAGTCAGACTTGTGCTCAATAGATGTCAGTTTGGTATTTGTCTCCATCCACAAAGAAGGCTGGAATAGTACATGAGCACCTGAGTTAAAGTGTGTTCTTGCATGTGGAACACTGGATGCACAAAGTAAGGACTTAATAAATGCTTATTTGATTATTGAGCAAAAGTAACTCCAGTTTTCCTCTTACTGAAGTGTAGTTATTCCTGCTTCATTTCTTGATTTTCAGCAGCAAAGATTTTGAGAGGTTTAATCTAAGTTCCATCCTCTTCCAAAATCACTGAAAGGGTTTGTGCCCCTCCCTGCAGTTTATTCTGCATTTCTCTCCTTGAGCACTGAAGTATGTTCTACATGCCCTGTCCCCTCTGCAGGAATATTGAAGTTTTCTCTTCTTTTCTCTCTCTGTCTCTGTCCCTCTCTTTCATTTCTTTCTTTCTCTCTCTCTTCCTTCCTTCCTTTCTTTTTCTTCCTTCCTTCCTTTTTTTCTTTCTTCCTTCCTTCTCTCCTCTCTCTCTCTCTCTCTCTCTCTCTCTCTCTCTCTCTCTCTCTCTCTTTTTCTTTTTCTTTTTTGGAAACAATGAAATCTGTTTCACATTTTCTTTCTAATTTCTCATCCCCCCAGGCATTCAGATGGTTTTATTTTATCCTAGAAATTGCCCAGGAGATTTGTTTGGGTTCCATTTGTGGGTCAGCCTTCCGATCAGCCCCCCACCTCCAACCCATTGCTCCTCCTGGAGTCTGAGAAAAGAAACACAAGCTGTGCTACCACGAGGTGCCTGGAGGTAGGGGCTCATCTCTCCCACAGGGCCCCCATACCTTGGATGCTAGATTTTCCACCAGTGCCACCATGGAGTTCTTGAAGAGTGTTCCAGCTGTCAAGGGACGCTTGGTGACTTCAGTGATGTCCTGCTGTCCATCAGGCCACATGCCACGTAGGGTAAGGTCTGTGCTGTGGGTGCCAGACCCAAACTCTCAGCTTCATCCCAGAGTCCAGCCCATGTCACCCTCTCCTTGATCCCAGCTGCTCTTTCTTAATCCCTTGGCTCAGAAAGATTAGGAACTAAAATTTGAATTATATAATGTTGGAATTGGAAGGAACCTTAGAGATTAGTTAGTAAAACCCTCTCACTTTACAGATGAGGAAACTGAGGACCACAGAGACAGATCTGACCACACAGATCACACAATAAGTAACAGAAACCAAATCTTTGACCCCGTCAATTTTTGTTTTGTTTTGCATCCCATCCAACATACGACCTCGATGTTGGATCAGGACATCCAAATGGTGCAACTGCTATTAAAGGTTCGTTTGTTCAATGATTAAAGTCCTATGTGATCTGAGTTCAGACCGGAGAATTTCCAGGTCAGTTTCTATCTGTTTCTATCTAGTTGGTTCTAGTTCCAACTGGGGTAACCTTGGCCTTTTTTCCCTTCTGGACCTCAGTTTTTTTCACCTGTAGAACGAGGGGGTTTGCCTGTGGTCTATTTCCAGCTGCAACACTGACCACTTTTCTGAATTGTGGCCTGCCTCTAGCTTCCACTCTCACTCCTGCCCTCTCTAGCAGAGCTCAGTTACTTCCCCTTCTTTCAACCCTCCATCAGATAGGCCAAAACTCACCCTCTCCCTCCCTAGCGTTCTCACCTGTTGTACAGGAGCCTTTTAAAATCCTGGAAAAGAGAATCTTTGTTCTTGTCAATGAAGCCCTCCACGGAGTACCTGGGGATGGGAGATTTGGACATGGAGAGAGCAGAGGCAACTGAGAGGCAGACAATTTTATCCAGAAGCACAGGAAGGAAGTGGATAGCTAACTGACACCATAGTAGATAGAGCGTCCAGTCTGGACTCAGGAAGACTTATAAAACTGAGTTGAAATCAGGCAAATCCTGCCTCAGACACTTACTAGTTGTGTGACCCTGGGTAAGTCACTTAACCCTGTTTGCCTTAGTTTCCTCCTCCATAAAAGTAGCTGCAGAAGGAAATGGCAAACCCCTCCAGTATCTCTCTCTGCCAAGAAAACCCCAAAATAGGGTCATGAAGAGTTGTACAACAGGAAGAGAAAGGACCAGAAGCAGAGTAAAGAGAGACAAGAAAAAGAGGGGAGGGGTTGTTATGAGTACCCCTCCCCTCTTTTTCTTGTCTCTCTTTATTCAAATTTTGCCCATCCTTCAGAGCTTAGCTCAAGTCCCAACCCATTTAGGAAACTATCCTCACTTAGCAGGAGCATTTTTTTGTTGTATCTCCCACCACAAGATCACAAGATTTAAATTTTGAAAGAACCTCAGAGACCATCTAGTACAAGTCTTTCATCCTCTTTTTGTTGTTCAGTTTTTTTCAGTCACGTTGAACTCTTTGTGATCCCATTTGGGGTTTTCTTGGCAAACTACCCCTCCTTTCCCCTCACCCCACCCCCGTTTTAGAGGTAAGTAAAATGAAACAAGTGAACTGGCTTTTCCTAAGGTTGTCACGAGGAACAAAGAAGCAGAATCTAGTGCCCTTTCTACTAGGCTGCTGTATTTCCCCATTTCTGTCTGTCCAGGTCTCTGTGGTGCTGATTTTATTTGTGTCTCTCTTGATTCAGTCATACCTATGCTCTCTCTCTCAGTCTTCATGTCTGTCTCTCCCTTTCTCTCTCTTTTTCTGTCTCTGTCATACACACACACACACACACACACACACACACACACACATACACACACTCACTCTCATTCTCCCACTTTTCTCACCCAGCTTTCTCTCTCCCCCTTAATGTATATTTTATTTGTCCTATTTATTGAATAGATTTTATATTACAAAATTTCCAAGCTGGGAAGGAACCTTAAAGACCACTTCATCCAACTCCTATCCAAGAATCCCCTTCACCACCTGCTGGGCAGTTTTTGCACAAAGATCTCCAGGGAGAGAGGGGCCACAACTTCCCAGGCAGTGTATTACCTTTTTAGACAGCTCAAATTTATGAAAAGCCTAAATTTTCCTCTTTGCCTCTTCTATGGTGAAACAGGTCAAGTTTATTCTGTCCTTCATTTGAGACTCCTTCAAACTCCTGGGCACAGTGTCGACTCCAGGCTGAAAGTTCATATCCAGTGGCCCTCATAAGGCAAGGTCCTTTACCATTCTGGTGACATTCTCCAACTAATCAATACCGTCCCTAAAATGTGCTACACAGAATACATAGTCCAGATGTGATCTGACCAGGACACCACACAGCAGACTATAAACTCCCTAATCCATATACTATGTGTCCCTTAATGCAGCCTAAAACTTTATTAGCTTTCTAGACTGATTCCTAATTAGCTTGTGTTCCACTAATCCTCTCAGATCTTTTTCAGATGAATTGATGTCTAGCTATGACTCCCTTATCTTATATCTGTAAAGCTGATGATTTTTATCTACGTACAATACTTTACATTTACCACTATTAAATTTCACCTTCATCAATTTGGCCCAATGTTCTAGCTGTTTAGAAATCCTATCACTGAGGATCTAGTTATTCTTTCCAGTTGAGTCTATATTTGATCTAAAAATTAGAAATAAGGTTATTATATTTAATTTATACTTTAACATATTTAACATGTATTGGTCTACCTGCCATCTGGGGGAGGGGTGGGTGGAAGGAGGGAAAAAATTGGAACAAAAGGTTTTGCAATTGTCAATGCTGTAAAATTACCCATGCATATAACTTGTAAATAAAAAGCTATAATTAAAAAAAAAAAAAAGGAAAAAAAATAGAAATAAGGGGTAGCTAGGTGGTGCAGTAGATAGAGCACAGGTTCTGGCAACAGAAGGACCTGAGTTCAAATTTACCCTCAAAATCTTACTACCTGTATGACTTTGGATAACTTCCTTAATTGTGATTGTGTCCCTCTCAGAAAAAAATTAAACATAACTCACACACACACACACACACACACACACACAATCATTTAAATTGCTGTTCACTTAGATGTCCCCCAAGTCTCCCCATTAGCTCAGAAGTTCCTCTATTCAGTTAAGGGCTGGGGAGCAAAGAGTTCTTACGTGACATCCCCAGCGTAATGTTTAATGCGGAAATCTCTGCCAAACTCCATAGTCTTGTCTGTGGGACAGAGCTGCAAAGACAAGGAAGGGTTAGAGATTAGGAAAGCGGGCAGGATCAAGGTAGATAGAGGTGTAGGGGGGGCTAGGTGGGGAAGTGAATAAGGAGCCTCTTTTGTTTGGCTGCAGTGTGTTCCTTCCTTTCCACTACTTGGAAATGCAGGGGATCATAGCAGGGGATTTAGAAGAAACCTCACAGGCCATCTCGTCTAACTTTTTTTTTACAGATGAAGTAATTGAAGCCTTGACAGGATGAGTGATTCACTCAAGAAATAACAGAAGCTGGATTTGTTCCCAGTCTTCCACCCTCAGAATGATCAGTTTTCCCATTGTACCACGAGAGCTACCTTTGAGCCTAAATTTGAGAGGCACCTTTCTTGATCTCCCCAAGTATTAGAAAATTCTCACCACCCTTATTACTTTGTATTTATTATGAATGTTTTCTCTAGAAAGGCAGCTAGATGGCTTGGGTGGCCTGAAGCTAGGAATACCTGAGTTCAAATCCAACCTCAGTTACTTAGTAATTTCCTGAACAAGTCATTTAACTTTGGTTTGTCTCTTTCCTCCACTGTAAAACGGGGATAATTGTTGTGAAGACCAAATGAGATAATATTTGAAATGTTTTGTAAATCTTAAGCAATTTATGGAGCTATAGTTAAATGTTAGCTATTATTATTATTTATATCTATTGATTTATCTATGTCCGGTAGAGCATAAGCTTCTTGAGAGCAAGAACTCATTTCATTTTTGTCTTTGCATCTTAGTGTTGAGCACAGTACCTGGTAAATAGTAGGTGTTTAATAACTGCATATTGAATTGAACTGAGAAAGAAAATGGGAGAAAGACCAAGGAGTCTAATAAATAGCTGCCATTCCTATAGCCCTTTAAGGTTTGCAAAACACTCCCCAAATTAAAACCTCAACAACCTCAGAAGTAGGCACAGGTATTATGCCCATTTACAAATAAGAAGGTAGGCAGAGATTAAGTGACTTGTCCAGGGTCACAAGTCAGTTAATATCTGAGGCAGAATTTAAACTGAGATCTTGACTCCTGGTCTAGAGTTTTATCCATGATGCCACCTGGCTACATCTCTTAGACACGTCCTTCCTTTGACATCTAGGAAAATTGCAGGAGAGAACATAGGGACCCAGGGTCTTGTGCCCACTAGTTCTACAGTCCAAGGACCAGCAGAGATAACCCAAACTTTACTTCCTCAGATTTCTTACCTCACTGGATCCTCAAACTACCTCATGACCTAAATAGACCTGGAGATCATAGACTTCTGTAGCATGAGAGTTGGAAGAGCCTTTAGAAATCTTCATTTCCACTCATCTCACTTCTTAACTTTTTTTTTTTCTTTCTTTCTTTTTTGTTGTTGAAGTAATTAGAGTTAAGTGACTTGCCTAGGGTCACACAGCCAGGACATGTCCAAGTCAGATTTGAACTCAGGAAGAGTTCACTTCAGGCTGCCTTATCAGGTATTTTAGGGTCACTTCATTGCCTCATTGACTTCAGAGGGGAATGAACAGGCGAGTAATACTATAGCCAAGATGAAACAAACAAGGTGTCCAGACTCCAGGCTTAGGTCCTTCTGCTCCATTCCTTGGGCCCTGTGGGCAGCTGGGTGAATGGGGAGGGGAGGGACAGCATCCTTGGGAAGGACAGCCAGGTAAGGGGAGAACAGAAAAATTGCTGCTGTCGGCCCTGCTTGGCCAGGGAGGATTGAGGAAGTCAGAGGGCAGATACCTGGCGGCTGGTGTAGTGGGGATGATGTCGGTGGTGGGTGTCCATGCTCTGAAGGAATAGGCGGTCTGTCACAGTACCCACGGTGGTACAGGCTTCATCCAGTATGGCCAGCAGGCCCCGATGGGGCCGCTCTACCAGCTCCACAATGGCTGAATTATTGAAATATTCAATCTGGGATGAAGGGGCCAAGGAGAGAGAGAAGAAAATCAATCTGGAATCCTGATCTGCCATTCAAGTGCCTCCAAAATCTGGACCCAAACTACCTCTGCCACCTTACGCCCCCCCCCCCCCCCCCCCCCCCCCACCCCAACCCCCACCCCCCCCTCCAGAAGTCCTCCACTCCAGCCTCGCTGACCACAGACCATTTCTCACACCCACCGTGGCCATTCCCAGCTTCTTCCCACATCCTTCCTGGGTACCCATCCAACAGCCTACCAGGCCCAATCACCTTTGCACCATCTCTACTTCTCTGACTGCTACAGTCTGAACTGATAACATAGTATGTTATAAGCCAGAACTTGAAACAAGGTGTTAAGTCACTAGGATTGATAGAAGCAATGCCTAAGTTTATACCTTTGAGAGTTCACACATTAGCTCCCACATTAGGGTTCACAAGTTCGGGAGATTCACAAGTCAGAAACCCACAATCCCACTCTCAGAGGAGGAGTCAACCTTTGGGTTCACACCTTTAAGAGATCATATATAAGGAGCTCCTGGAGTCAGAAGTCAGTCAGTTGAAGAGATTGAAAGCCAGAAGTCAGTCAGTTGAGGAGATAGACAAGCTAGAGACTGCAGTGGGGCAGAACTGGGGATTTGGAAGAGGAGAGGCTGAGGCTGGCAGAGGCAGAAGCAAAGGACAAGCAACAAGAGCTCTTGGAACCAAGGAAAACTAACCGGGCTATTTTGGAAGCGACAGTAAAAGATTGGATTTTAACTCCTGGCTGCAATTGGGGTGATTATTACATTGAACCGAAACTAAGGCTGCCTCCAGAAAACCTCTCCAAGAAACCTGCTCCCAGAGAGAACCATCATATTTTAGAAAAGAAGAACATTACAATAGTGTAATGGAACTTTGAATCTGCACTCAACAAATTGGTTTAAATCTTAATTGTGCATCTTGAAGATCTTGGAAAAGTCACTTATTGCCCTGTACCTTAGAGAGACGGGGCATGAGCACCTGCTTAATCCTTAAACCTGCTTTTCCTACCTAAATGTGCCCTATTTCTATAATGATCCCGGGTAATTTAGGGCATGAGTGATAAGGAGGATTTTAAATTTACAAAAGCTTTTTTCACACCAAACCTGTGAAGTAGATAGTGCAAGGATTACAATCCCATTTGACACATGAGGAAACTGAGGGCAGAGAGAAGAGTTGTGCCCAAAGTTGTTTGATTTGACATGGAATTTGAACTTCTTCATGTCTTTTGGCTGAGAATCTTTCCACTATACTCCAGGTCCACCACAGCCATAGTGTTTATATCAGGAGTGATCCTGTGACTGAGAGGGCATTCTCATTCCCCTACTCCCGCTTCCAGCTATGTCTTCTACCCTACTCCAGCGGGTACTCACGTTCTGCCAGGTGATGCCCTCCCGCTGATATTCCTCCTGCTCCTGCTTCAGGATAAGCTGTATGAAGAGCTGTTGGAGTTTCTCATTGCAGTAATTGATGCAGAATTGCTCAAAGCTGGTTAGTTATTGGGAGTAGGTAGAAATTAGTGAGGGACAAAACACAGTAGGATACCAGTTTCTATACTTTCATTAAATAGTTGCCATCTCCCTTAATAAAGGAGGCAGGTGTTTACAAGCACAATGGATGAGAGGGGCTTGGAAAGATCTCTCCAAAATAGCCCTACTACTGTCTTTCAAAAAAAAAAAAATCCCACCATTAGAGTCATTCCTCTGAATTAAGCATTACCCTTTCCAGGCTCTCCCTTTTCCCCTTCCTCCTTCCATTTGCCTAACATCTTTGAATAGTTAAAATATGCTCTTATCACTCTAGGGGATGAGCAAAGGCTCTACCAAATTTATGTATCCATCCTTAACTCTCCCAGTTGAAAAAAAAAAAGCAAATATTCTCTTTCAAACCATTGAAGTAGTAGTCAGAAGAAAAGATTTGCTCTTAGCTGGTCCCAGGTATCTACCCAAATTCAAGACATCTTTGCCCCAGACTTGAGAGGTAAGGGAGTTCAGTATTGCAAGATGAGACATTGGCAAGATAGGGGGGAAAATATTAGCCTGATTGTGGGGGACATTTGTGAAATACTAACGAGGTGGGAGGAATTTGTAGAGATGGGAGGAAAACTAAAGATGTGAAGGTGATCGATGTTAAGGAATTAGGTAGCAGAAGTTACCTGTTATCAGGGAAGATCTCAAAGCCATAGATGTCCAACACTCCAATAACAGTATCCTTGCCATCTCGCCGGGGATCCCGCCCTCGTGCTTCCATCACTTCATTGATGCGCCCCACAATCCAGCCAAACAACCGTTCATATATTGCCTGGAGAAGAGCCAGGATGAAAAAACAGTTTTCTCATTTCTGAGGGTCCTCAGAGGCCGGGGACAGTTGGACTTCCAAAGTAATTTGCTCCCTGATAGAGAAGCTAATACTTAATAATAAAGTGAGGAGGGAGTTTTCAGTTTTCTAAGAGTTTTCTATAGTCTAAGTATATATAGTCCAGACTGGAATCCAACAAAGGCTGGGAAGACAATGTTGCTGGAGAAGAAGGAAGGTATTGAAACATCATAGGGAAGAGACTGGTGTCTTTGTTTTAGAATCACAAAAGCAGTACCTGTCCAGGGAAGCAACCAGTTGAGGAAATGGAATTAATACCTAAATAGAATCTGTAATGTTAGAAGGTCCCCTAGAACACAACATATCAGAAGAGGGAAACCTGGGACTTAAAATATAGATTGTAAAGGCTGAAGAGAACTTAGAATTTAGCACATAGAATGATAGACCTAGAAGAAAGCCCAGAGAGCTGGGCTGATTGGGGCAGAGGGTCAGAGAATGAGGATGAGAGATATTTAAAGAGAGGGCATCACAGGGATTCTGGGCTATTTCCTCCATACCTTGGCACAAGCATCCCGAGCGTATCTTGCCTCTGGGGCACTGTGGCCCTTCTCAATGAGCTCCCGACCCCCAGAGGCTACAGTTCGAGACAGGAGGGAACGCATCACCAGCTCCGGAGGTGTGGCTGTCAATCTTGCCACATGGTCCACCAGCATCTTCTCTTCCACCTCCAATCCTGATTCGGTTTCCACAAACTGAATATTGCCCTGGCAACCAAAAAATCCCTCCTTTTACTTAGAGCTCATGTATGACCCAAACATTCCAAGTAGAAAAGCAGTTTCTTAGAGGTATTTCCAATTCCTAGCACAATGCCTGGAACATAGTAAGTGCTTAATAAACACTTGATACATTGAATAGGGGAGCAGTAGCTAGCAGATAGACTGCCCAATCTGAAGTCAGGGATACCTGTCATCTTCCTTAATTCAAGTCTGATCTCAGACACTTCCTAGCTGTGTGACTCTGGGCAAATCATTTAATCCTATTTACTTCAGTTTTCCCATCTGTAAAATAAATTGGAGAAGAAAATGGTAAGCCCCTCCAGTATCTTTGTCAAGAAAACCTCAGTTGGAGTCACAAAAATTCAGATATGACTGAACAACAAAACCGAATGGAATCTATACTTCTCTCCTTGGCATTCAAGGACCACCTTGATCTAGTTTCAACTTAATATTTCTGTTCACCCAGCTCTGATCTAGGTACAGCTGTCTCTTTTCCATCTTTTCTAAACCTTTCTGCTTTGTCATTTCCATTTATATTACTGTCCCCTCCCTCCATGACCTTATTTTTTATCTCACATCCCATCTCACTCTCATTGGTGGAGGTGGAAAGGATGGTGGCAGGGTCCACAAGTGTAGAACATCAAATGAATTGTCAAATTTTTTGATGTTTAAAAAATCATAAATTTAAAGCTTCAAAGAACCTTAGAAACCATGTAGTCCAGACTCCCTTCATTTTACAGATAGGGAAACTGAGGAAAGAGAGTTGGCTGAGGGCACACAGATGCAGAAGCAAGATTTACATTTGGGCTTTCTAAATCCAGTACTACTAAAACACACTGCAACTCCTACAGCACATACTACCAATACCCTTCAATTTAGCATTTATATCTTCTATTGTTTTTTATTTTGTCTCTACAAATCCAAATCCAAATGTCTTTAAGTCTAATCTTAAACTTTATACATCTAAACTACTGCTTGCCCTGTCTCTACCCACTCCCATTCATACCCTATACTTTCTCCTCTCTAGTTCTCATCTTAATTTGCGCCCCCTCTGTCTCTTCACTTATTGAATTTCTTCTGTCCCTCTTGGAAAGCCCAATTTAAGTCCAATCTCCTCCAGAAAGCCCTCCTTGCTCCAGAGTCAACCAATAACAATTTCCCTTCTCATATTTCAGCATGCTTCATTTGCACCTATCAGAGGTACTTATCATGTACTATTGTATAACTATCTTATACAATATTTGTATCTTTATCTTTTTACTAAATTGTAACTTTCAAGAGGGTAAAGTAAGTTTGTATTCATTTCAATCCTTAGCAGAGAGTTGTTTGTATTCATTTCAATCTGTAGCAGAGGTGCTCAATAAAGGGGATTACAACTGAACCTGTAACATTATTGGTACAGGAAACTCATAGAAAAGGACATTTCTTCTACCCATGAAATTCTGAAACTTAGAAAGTAGAAGTTAGTGACTTGGCTAGAGTCCAACTTGCTCAAGCCTAGGTGGGACTGATGCTGAAACAAGCTCTATCCACGACACCATCCTCCTTCTAAAATCAAACTTTGCTGAAATGAAGTGCTCACATCTATGGAGTCTTGACAGGAAAGGCTTAGATCTAGAAAGGAACTCTTGGGAAATCTAAATGACTAATTGTGGGGTTCCTTGGTTCCTCTTCTCAACACTATCCTTTCTCTTTTCCCCATCACTTTCCTTATCTCCAGGGCTCACTGAACAAACTAAGGTTGTGTAATAGCTAAAGACCAGGGTTGGGATTGGGGAGGAGGAGAAGGATGGCATGTATCAGAAGGGATCATAAGAGGGAAACAGAGACATGCAGAAGAAAGGGCTTTCTCGGTGATCTTGCCTCTGTCTAGAGATGTCTTCAACATCCCTTATCCCACTTTTGTTGACCAGAGACCAGAACTCTTTCTACCCTACTTCCATCTCTCCTCTCCAACCCATTGATCTTCTACCCACTGACTCAGGGCAGATGGAGAGTACCGCAGCCCACCTCTGCTCTTCTATCAGCCAGAGCTGGGGAAATCTAGAAGGACGCAGCCCTTACTCTCCTTCCCTCCTTACATAAGGAAGTAGCTTTCACTTCCCACTGCTTACCAAGTGCAAGATGGCTGCGAGGATCCGGTGCACACAGTCTATCTCATCAGGGCTAAAGCCAATAATCTTCATGGCCTGGATTACAGCCCGGTAGTTCGCCTCATCACTGTCTGAGGACTGGAGAACAGGGTGGGGTAGGATGTGAAGCTGGTTCCAGTGATCTCCCCCCTCAATCTTATCTTCTGTAACCCTGGGCATACAGCTGAACCTTGAGGAGAGAAGACTCCCTTTGGGCTTTCCCAGACTCGTGTGGACCAGGTTGGAGGAGTTCCCCGTACTAAGGGGAAATGGACTTCAGGGAATCCCAAGAGAAAGGGGGAATTCCCTGAAGGATGTATGGGCTCCCTCTGGCAAAGCAAAGGCTACACCAAGACCCTGAAGTTTCTTTTCAATAATAAATCTTAATATTAAACTTTATGTCTATGGTGCTTAATAAAGAACCTCATCACTATATAAGGCAGTATAGTATCCTTATTTATTACTACTATTATCTCTTTTTTATAAGGGTGGAAGGTAAGACTCAGAAAGTTTACTTATGTTCAAGGTCACACAATGGAACACAGTAATTCAACTGCTAAAAGCTACTGAAGTCTGGGTTAGTACAAGGGATCATTCATCTGTGTCCTGTTCAGCTTGAGGATGTGGTGAATTTAGTTATTTCTCACTATTTCTTCCCTCCATACTCACACTGAGTCCTGCCCCTTGCTGGGTAAAGATATATATAGATGGGTCCCTCTGCAAGTTCAGAGCCTGGAGCTGCTCATCTTTGGCCCCCCTCAGCAGCTGGAGGGAAGGAAAGAAAGAGAAAAACAAGAGGAAAAAGAGGGGATGTTGGCATCTGGCAACTTCTGTCCCACCTCAACCAAGCCTAGCCTCCCACTTGCCAGACACCTCCCAAAGGGTGCTCAGGGTAAGTCCCACACGCCCATATTTTCACATGCAAACTTCTCACCCACCACCTGGAAGGAGATCAAGGCACCTCCTACAAGGCAGGTCACTCATTCAGACACTTGGGCACACATGCAGTCACACACGGCTCCCACTCACATACACCGGGAGATGCACAGTCCTGTAAAAGGCCCCTAGGGCACACGTCACATAATTTGCCCACAAATGAACCTAAGAATGATGAGGAGAGAGTGTGAGGGGGTGGAGATAAGGAGGCAAGGGGTAAGGGGAGTGGGGCTTCCTTCGAGATTTCCCCAGGTCTGACAAAACTGCAGGGGTGGGTCTGTGGTACTTTCCGTCTCTACCCAGGCACTAAGTTGAAGGTCGGAGGTAGGGAAGGGGAAGTGGAGGCCCACAAAGTTTCTAAATCTGACTCAGCATGTCTCCTCCAGTCTTCTAGGAGTACCCCATTGGAGAGCTTTTGGGCTCCCAGTGCCCTAGACCTTTCCTTCATTCCCTCAGGCTTTTTATCCACACTTCTCACCAAGGCTAGTTGCCTGGTTTAACCTCCTCCCTCTTTTCCTCCTCAACCTAACTAATCATTGGATTGTAGATTTAAAACTAGAATGGAATTTTGGGTCATCAGGTCACCACCTACCCATCAACCCATTTTACAGATCAAAGGATTGTAAAGATCACTTACTCCAATTCTCTTGTTTTAGTGTTCTGGAAATTGAGAGCAAGAGATTTTGAGTGACTTGCCTCACCCCTGAATTACCAATTGGGAACCATTACCTCTCTTCTGGCTCCATGGTCTGCCTTATCCCTTACCTGGTAGAATGAGTGGAAGTTTCTCTCCCCAGAATGCTGCTTAAGGACTCTAGACTGAAGAAGGATAAGAAAGAAGGGATGAGGGGGTCTATGAAATTCCAACCCTTCCTTTCCTATCCACAATCCTACCCTTTTCTCACTTTGCCTGGAATATTCTGCCAGTGCAATTCTTCCTAGTCACTTAAGATCCAGTTCAACTTCATTCATTCACTCATTTATTCAGACTTTTTCAATTGATTGGTCGATTTACTTTCTCACTATTAAACACAAAGTTGTGTACACAGTACCACAGGGAAGGGAAACACAGAGTTTATATAAAACATGGTCCCTGAACTCATAAAGAACAGTCTGGTAGAGAGACAAGACAACATCATCAATCTTGATAAAACCCAATATTGGGCAATAAGTGCACTGGAGCGGTATAAAACAAATTTCTGTGTGAGTTCTCAGGGGTAAGATTGTTACCAGGAGGATCAGGAAGAAGGAATATTGGAATCTATCTTGAAAAGTTAGGGAGGCCTCCTGACCCCATGTCTACCAGACAATTTAAGATTTATTGGCCTTTGATTACTTCCCCTTCTTAAAATCCTTCTCCCCAGCTAGGCTATAAGCAATTAGAGGGCAAGAACTGAAAGCCTAGTTAGAACTAAATATTATCCCAACTCTTAAGATTCTAGGATGCCTGTGAACCTGTTTTGTTTCCCCTACAAAGCTTAAACACAGGGTTGAGCATATTTTAGGTTTATGATGGATGTTTCAGAGAATCATATCTCAAAGCTGAATGGGATTTCAGGACATCAGCTGGTTCAAGGCTCAGTTCAAATGATATGTCCTCTGGAAGCGTTCCCCAATACTACTTGTCCAACAATGAAGGCCCCCACATCTTGGACTGCATAATACACTCTGCATCTGACTTATGGCATTTATGTATATATAATGTTGTATCATAAATACTTGTAACAAAGCCCCTATCTGCCTACTTGCCAATAAGGTGTAACTCAAGCACCATTTTCTGCCTTAAATCCTTAATTTCATTCTCACCCACCTTCTAGTATCTGGAATATAGTATGTGTTTAATAAATATCTACTGTTTGATCACATGGCACAGTGCTGCCATATATTGCTCAGAAGAAGCTAGGTGGCACAGTAGATTGAGTACTGAGTCTGTAGTCAGGGAAGACCTGAGTTCTAATTCAGACTCAGATATTTACTACTTGGGTGACTTAGAGAAAGTCACTTAAAATCTATTTGCCTTAGTTTCCTCATCTATAAAATGGGGATAATAATAGCACCTATCTCCTAGGATTGTTATGAGGCTCAAATAAGATATATTTGTAAAATGCTTAGCATAGTACCTGGTACATAGTAGGTGCTTAATAAATGTTTGTTTCCCTCCTTCCTCTGAATATAGTAGGTATTTAGTAAATGTTTAAGCTATAGATATTGCTAGTACTATATATTTATAGGATACAGGGTATCCCAAAAGTCTTAAAGCAATTTTAAACATTAAAAATTTCAGAAATATAAATGCTACTGAAATCCAAACCTACAAGAAACAATATTTGAAAGGTTAACTATTTAAATATTCTAAATGTTGATTTTCTTATTAAAATTCAACATCTTGTGTTATACCCCTCTCTAGTTAATTTTTGAACTTTGTAAAAACTTTCATTAGTCGCTGCTCAGTGACTGAAATGATTTTTTTGGTAATCCTGGACTTAACATTATCCAAAGAATAAGGATTTGATGCACTAGATAGTTTTGACAGGACCTCATAAACAAAAGTAATGATACAGAATATGTGGCTAAGGTATCTAAGCAAGAGACCCTTTCTACCCATTCACTTATCTGAAAAAGGGTTATCCAGAAACTGTTTCACACTCAATGCATGGTGAGTGACAGGGTGTCCTGTCTTTTTAAAATTAAAATTAAAAAATCATTATTCAAAATTCACAAAACTAAATCAGAGTAAAATAAATTTAAATAATTAAACTATCAAATGACTTTTAAAAATATTTGTAGCATTCACACTTCACAGAAACTTTTGTGGCATTATAGTTTGCATATATCTAAACAGACATGTATATATATATATATATATATATGCAAAAATATATATCACATACAGGTATAGAAATATGTATATATGATCCTATTTCCATATGTCTTTAAAATTTACAAAACACTTTCCTCAGAACAACTTTGTAAGTATTATTGTCTTCATTTGACAGATGAGAAAACTAAAATTCAGAGAGATTAAGTACCACTGAGGGTCAGACAGTTAATAATTGGGATTAAAAAGCAGATTTCCCAACTGAAGTTGAGACTTCTAAAGTAGACTTATTTTGTTTCTTCATAGATGGGATCCACAGAGCAATCAAGATGTTGCTATCCCCATGTTATACGTGGGCTGATTGAGACCCCCCCAAAAATCAAATATTCAAGGTCATAGAGTGAGTCAGGGAGGGAGCTGGGACTCCAAGCTTTGTCTCCTCATTGTCTTCCAGAGTAGGGAGCCTTCTCTCACATAGAGATATCTCTGAATCTGAGCAGGAGTCAGAGAACACCCTTTTCCCCTGCCCTCTTTCCCCATCCCCGGTCAGTGGCTTACCTTCTCCAGCAGGTAGCTGTGGATATGGCCCCCTGTTGGGTCTCCCTTGAAGTCAAAGTTGATGTCCATGTACTTGCCAAATCGGCTGGAGTTGTGGTTGCGGTTGGTGCGAGCATTGCCAAAGGCTTCTAGCACACATGTTGATTTTAGCAACACATCCTTGACCCTGTTTTTAAGGGGGGAAATTGGGGGAGACACAAAAGAGATGAATGCTCTAGTACAAAGGGGGTCAGGAGGCCAAGAGATGGCCCAGCATTTGGCTCTTCTCACACTGTTCTGTCCCCACGGACTAGAGCAAAACCACAGTTTATCAGCTCTGGGGAGTGGAAGCACTCAAATAACTACAACAGTAACACAACTCTCATCTCTGTAACCTTTTAAAGTTTACAAAAAGGCTGTCCTCTTTATGTGGCAGGTAGTGGAACAATTATTATCCCCATTTTACAGATAATGAAACTGAGATTCAGAAAGTTGAAATGACTTAGTCAATAGCACATGACTTGTAGCAATTATAATTTAAATTCAGATTTCCTGACTCTGAGTCCAATGCTCTTTTTCACCAAGTCAGGCTTCACAAGTGTTCTGCTATATCTTAAGAAGACAGATTTTCAAGATCAAGATTCCCCTCTTCCCTGAAATCTTCTGTGACTATTCTAATTCATATCAAACTCTCCTTTCCCTGTTCTTAGAGCACTCAGAATATAGTGAGAAGTTCTTATAGCACTATACTTCTGGGAGTCAGAAGATCAGAGCCCATATCTCCAATCTAACAATTAGCTAGAAATTCTTTTTTTGTTTGTTTTGCTGAGTAAATTGGGGTTAAGTGATTTTCCCAGGATCACAGCTAGGAAGTGTCTGAGAACAGATTTGAACTCAGGTCCTCCTGACTTCAGGGTTGGTGCTCTATCCACTACATCACCTAGCTGCCCCTAGCAATTCATATTAACCACAATTGCCTCATCTGTAAAATGGAGATATAAAACTTGTACTATCAATGTCATTAGAAATGATGTCCCTCCCTGACTCACTCATTTGATTTTTTTCTGGGTCTCAACTGGCCCCTGTACAAAAATATCTTTGGAAATGTCAGCAACTGTGTCATTGCAGCATTGTTACACAATGTAACACTTGATTCTCATGTGTTCTGTACTCTCTAATCTTCATGAGTTCTTCTCCCCAGTCAGAATGAAATCTCTTAAAATGAAGGAAATATGTCTTCTTTTGCCTTTATAATTCTTGGCAGAAGACGGAACTAGGAATAGCAATTTAATAAATGATTATTGATGAAGCGGATGATTGATTGATTGGACAATGACTACTATGCCTCACTAGGCACTAATGTTAACAAAGCTGAAAGTGAAACAATTCCTCTTTTCTGACTTACTTTCGAAAAGGGAAGACAACATGGACATATGCTTAAGAACTCACATGTCTGTATTGTCAAGTTTCTGAAATGTGATATTTTATCTTGTCAACTTGTCAAGTTTCAACATTTTACAGGTTAGAAAACAGACCAAAGACTAACTCAAGCTCACACAATGAGTTGGTTGTAGCACAGTGGAGGGATGAGAAGTGAGCAGGTCTCCTGATTATCAGGGCCAGGGATGTTCCTAGAATCCCATAGTTCATCACACCATATACATCACACTACTTCTGGAACTGGTGCAGGAGGAGAATGAATGGGGAACCTCATTTCTAAATTGCAAAGCAGAGCTAAAAGGAACTCTGGGACAGTCTATTGTTACTATAAAGGAGAATGTAGTAGGATACCAAGGTCAGAACTGGAAAGAGGAGGAGAACACGGTATTTTATATTTGGGAGGAATCTTAGAATATAGAAAATAGAACATTAGCTGGAAGGGTCTTGGGAATACAGAGCAGAGAATGCTTCAGACATTAAATAGTCCAGTCCTTTTGAGAATGAGAATGCTGTGCTTCAAGAACAGTGAAGCAACCTGTCCTTCCTGTGGGACTCTTCTTGATTTTCTCTGTGCCTGTTCCCCTTGTTCCCACCTGATCCTCTTACCTCTCTACTTCTGCCCTCTGACTGGGATTGGTGATGGCGGCAATGTACTGCATGATGTGCTTGCTGGCTTCTGTCTTGCCTGCCCCACTCTCCCCTGGAAGGTGGATAGACACAGGAACAATGAGACACTACCTACCCACCCACCTGGCCAGGATCCCTTGGCCTGATCCTCTGAGCCACAGTCCCGGCTCGAGTTACAGTGGGACATGGAGAGAGCAGGCTCCTGGAGACAGGGGCCAAAGAGTGACAAACTGGCTCAAACGACATCCTGACTGCTCACTGAGCAAAGGAGAAGGAGATAAGAATTGGTGTTGGAGGAATGAAGGAAGGAATCCCGAGGCACAGAATGTGGGAGGCCCAGGAGAGGGGAGTTTCTCTGGGAATGGGAAAAGGGACATGTTGTTGGGAGAGAGGGCAAGACGCTACGGGAGGAAGAGAGAGAGAGAGTAATGAAGTCAATGCTGACCTGAGATGACAATGCAGGTGTCCTTGGCCCTGCGCTTCATGGCTTTATGAGCAGCATCAGCCACAGCATAGAGGTGGGGGGGCCGCTCATAAAGCTCTCGACCTTGGTACTTAGCAATCACCTCTGGTCCATACAGGGGCAGCTCCCGGTATGGGTTCACAGATACTACCACCTCCCCGATATATGTGTAGATCCGGCCTTTTTCAAACCTGTGGGCACCAAGGGACACATCACTCAATCAACAAGCATGTACTAAGCACCTATTATGAACCAGGCATAGTGCTAGACATTCTGGACATAAAAATAAAAGTGAAATAATCCCTGCCCTCAAGGAGCTTGCATTCTAGGGGGAGCTATTCCATGGGAGGTACAACTTTCACGGATATAACATTCCTAGAAAACATCATGAAAGGAAAAAAATGTGAATGTCAATTTGTTGAACTTATGGGAAGAGGGGGTTTAGGTTCTAGCAATCACCAAAAACTGTAAGTTTTTTGCTGGAGATTACTGAAAATATACTTTTCTGTTTATAATTCTTTATAACAAAACATTATTTCTAATAATGTACACTCTTCCTAACATGTTAACCATGAAATAGTCCATAAAATTCAGTGCACAAAATAAAATTGACAACATGTAAAACATTTTTATTATTAGCAATTCCTAGAATTCTATAACCTTTTGTGTTAACATCTCAATTTAAAAATCCATTGATTTTAGACAATATTCACTTTTCATAATGTGTGAAACTTACAGTACCATAAATACTGTCCAGCAAATAATTTTCTTAAAACTAAAACATTTTTTAATCTGAATCTTACCTTCCATTGTATCAGTTGGCAGTGTGAGGGCATTGTACTGTATACTACACTGTTGTAATTCTCTCTACTTTGACCACCCTCTGAAAACCAAGCAGACGTTGGTGGGACTTTAGTGGCTAAACAGGTGAGGTCTTAACATCACCTAAGAGTCCAAAGGACTTGTAGTATGCTTTGGGGGAATAATTGCAACACAAAACTTGAATTTTAAAGGCAAACAATGAAAATATGCAATGAATGGATTGGAGTTCTTTACAATGGTAGAGTGAACAAGATCAGTGAAGTACCTGGTAGGCTCTCAGACACACCAAAAAAATTTGTGCACATTCCACTTCTCATTTTTTTTCTTTACTATGCATAGCTGGGAATATGTTTGGTAGTCAATGTGAAAATAAAATCATGGGAATTCTTGAAACCATGAAAATTAAATACTCAAATGTTGAGGATTGGATATATCTATATACACAAAATAGATATAAGGTGATTTTGTCAGGAGATTCTGACAGTTGGAGCAATCTGATGATGACTTATGTAGAAAGTAGCATCTGAGTCTTGAAGTGGACTATAGGTTGTAAGAGGTGAAGATAAGGAAGGAATACATTACAGAAATGTGGGAAGACATGGCAATAGGAAACACAGTATTTGTGTATGAGAAATAAGAATGCTAAAAATTTGACTAGATTGTAAAGTGTGTGAGAGATGGTGAAGTAATGTATTTAATAAAGTTGAACAGTTAGGTTCTGGAGAGATTGCAAAGGGCTTTAAATGACAAGCAAAAGAATTAATATTTTCTTCTAGAGGTAATAGGGAACCAATGGAGTTTATTTTAGGGAGGGATCGGTGAGTAATATGATCAGATCTGTGCTATAAGAAAATCACGATGGAGGATAGATTGGAATAGAGTCTTGAAGCAGGGAGCCCAGGCCATAAACAGATGAAAGTTTGAACTAGGGATGTTGGCTGGGTGGAGAGAGGCAATGGATTTAGGGGGATGTAGAGGAAGAAATTACAAAATTTACAATGGATTGGACATAGGAGTAAAGGAAAGTCAGGAGGAGTTGGCTCCAGCTTCAGCCACTTCAGAGGAAAATGAATAGGAAGAGGTTCCCAGATCTAAACAAGGGAGGTTACATGGAGGGAGAAAGAATATTCTCACATGCCATCTATTCCATGAGTTCCTTAGGTTGACAATCGCTGATAAAATAGCCCTAACTATTAAAGGCCCATCAAAATCAAAGAACCTGGTCACAAAGTTGAATAAATGGAAAATGTAGACTAGATGATCTCCGGATTTTTTTTTTTTAATGTTGTTGTTCTACATCTTAAAATCCTACAAGGGATTAACACCTGGGAGAGGGGAGAGGAACTGACATGTACAGGGAAGAAGGAGGGGAGAAGAGAAATAAGGTGGGTGAGAGACTTGAGGTTCAAAGGGAGGGTCATGGGCTTGGGCCCTAATTGTTTCCTGTTCAGTAGCCTGGGCGGAACAGCACCTAGAGGAATAGGAAGGGTAGGGCAGCCTCCCTCTCCTACCCTACTGTTGGTAGAGAATTTAAGTTGGGGGGATCACACTCCTAGCACCATAGGATTGGTAATAGATGGAGGAGACCTCAGAGGCTATCTACTTCATGGCCTTGATTTTACAGATGAGGAACTGAGGTCTAATGAACTTAAATAAATAACTTGTTCAAAGTCACACAAGTGGTTAAAAAAAAATGGCAGACTTAAGATACCCTAGTTCTAAATCTAACTCTCTCCCCTGACTCCATTGCATTATGCTGGGACAAAGGTTCATGCTGAGTACAGGAGTTTGGAGGAAGCTGAAGGTCCTTGTAATATACAGAAAAGGAAAGGGGGTAGGGTGGATAGCAGGGAAAACCCATGGGAAGTATGAGAAAAGCCCAGACTGAGTTTGGGAAAAACCCATGATGATTATGAGGAAAGTAAAGTACCTGAAAGACTGAAATAGGGATTAGAGAGATAGGCCAGTGGTAAGCTCTTGGGTTCCCTCCCTTTTGCTTGAAAGGCCAATGACTGGGAGTCATTATGAAGAAAAGGAAACCCCTAATCTTGAGGGGAGGGTGAGAAGGAGAGGGGAGAGAAGAAATGAGGAGATGTCTGGAGGTGTCAGTACATAGTTTTTGTATGTGGTGGTCATCTCTAGCCACTCTCAACCACTGATGGGTGTGATACCTGGTAATTATCTTATGTAATAATCTAGAGTTCAACCATCCCAACCCCTTAAACTTCAAGCACATAGAAAGCCCAGGAACTTTTTCTGTGCTCAGGTGCTAATAATAATTATCATTATTTATATTATTATTATTATTTTACAAATAATTATTACAAAGTATTAGTTCACAACAACTTTTGTAGTTGTTATTGCCCCCATCTTACAGATGAGGAAACTGAGGAAGTTAAATCCTACTAAATGTCTGAGACAGGATTAAAACTCAGGCCTTCTTGATTCTTACCTGGTTTTTAGATTGTTCATGAAGTCCTCCATGGTCACTTGATCTAGTAGAACAAAGTCCGGTTTCCCAAACTCAGGACCTTCCTCTTCCTCCATGATTGCTGGACTGGGATGCTGGGGGTTGGGAAGTAGGGCCGTGGAGAGCAGTGGACAGACCTCTCCCTAAGCTTCCTGCAGGAATGCTGGGATCTTGAGTGGAAAGGATGACTCCAGAAGGTGGGCAGATCACTGCTCAGCTGGATCTCATGTATCTGGATGCCCAGTCAGTCCCATATATTCTGTCATATACTCAGTTCCCCTCCCTTCTTGCCACCAGTGGGGAGTGCAATAGGAAGTGGGTTTGGTCTCTAGGAGGTTCCTGTCCTCACCACTTGCAGGCTCCCCCACCCCACCCTGAGGTGATCTGACTCCTACTTCCTTCTTCCCCTCTGAGAGGGTGTGTCTAACGGTTCACATGGGGAGCCTCCCAGGCAGCAGTGATTACTTAGACTTCCCTAAGAAGTATCATCCTCTTTTTGATTTGGTTTTCTGGCTCTTTTCCGGGAATAAGGATAGAGCCTTCATCTATCTGAATCTTTTCCTTTTCAGACCTCGCCTCTTCCAGGAATTCTTCCCTGGACATAGGAATCTCTTCCTCCTTTGAAATTCTAGCCATGGTCCTTAGGGTCTGAGATCCATCATAGGCTCGTGTCTCAAGGAAACTTAGAAATAATTTAGTTTTAGAAAGGGGGTGAGAGGTAGCTAGGTGATGCAGTGGGTAGAGCACCAGCCCTGAAGTCAGAAGGACCTGAGTTCAAATTTGGTCTCAGACATTTAACACTTTCTATCTGTGTGACCCTGGGCAAGTCACTTAACCTCAATTGCCTCAGCCCCAAAAAAGAAATGGAACTGAGATCCAAAGAAAAGGCTCCAAGATCCCAAAGTAGTGACAGAATAAGGACCCAGGTACCTTGATTCTGAATCTAGTTCTCTTTCCATTGAATCTTACTGAATATTGCCTTTTCACTTCCCATGCTCTCTGGTACTGGAATCAGAATCCCAGAATGTTGGAGCTGGAAGGCACTTCAGAACTCATCCAAAGTTATTCAGTTGCTTAAGTTATGACCTTATTTAGGGTCTTATGTATTTATTTTTCATTAAGGGTCTTCTTGACAAAGATACTGGAATGGTTTGCCATTTTCCTTTCTAGCTCATTTTACAGATGAGCAAACTGAAGCAAAAGGTGTAAATTATTTACCCCAAATCACAAAACTAGTGTTTGAGATCGAATTTGAATTCAGGTCATTCTGACTCTAGGCCTAGGACTCTGTCCACTTTATCATCTAATTGCCCCAGAATTAATCTAAACTAATAGTAGTTTACAAGTAAGGAAATTGAGTTAGAAAATGGTATTAACTATGTAATTAATAAAGATTTATTTTATATCCTTTAAAGCTCATTGGCTTTACATACTTATCTATCCATAGCATCTAGTTTTGGGCCGCAGTAAATGTTTAGTATGCTAAAGTCAAAATGGGATAGTGCAATTATCATTGGATTTGCAACTAGAGGTCCTGAGTTCAAATCCTGCTTTACCACTTACTAGCTGTGTCAGCTTGGGCAAGTCACTTCTTCTGCCCCTGTTTTGTTTCCTTCGTCTGTAAAACGAGTGAAGTCACTTAGGTGATGTGCAGAGAAGTCTTGGATTAAATACAAAACCTTTCCTGATCTTCCTTAAAGATGTTCCTTCCTTTGTTTCCAAGTTATCTTGCACACACGTTGTCTGCCTGTTTTCTCCCTTATTAGATTGAACCACTTGAGAGCGGGGACTGTTTTTCTTTGAGTCCTGGCACATAGTGGGCACTTCATTGACTAAGAACGTTGGCTTTACAACCAAAGGGCCTGAGTTGGAATTGTCTGTCACTTAGTACCACGTAGTCTTGGGCACATTTCTGGAGACAGTTTCTTCTTGTATGAATGAGGTTGAATTAGACAATCTCTGAGGTCCTTTCAGTGTTTAGCATCTTCTCATATTGATGGCCCCCTCCCTTATGCCCTCTGCTGGCAGCATTCACAAAGCTTTCCTGGAGGCCCCATATCAAACCCAGACTTTAAGAAGCCCCCAAAGCTAGAGATGATTATAACTCGCACTTTAGACTTACAAAGAGCTTTCCTCACAAGATCCGTGAGGAATAAGTTAATAGTCATTATCTCCAAATTTGTATTTCGGGGTTAAGTGATTTGCGCAGGGTAGTACAATATAGAGAGCAAAAGGTAGATCCCCCCACTCTGCAAAACTACTTCCTCTTGGACAAACCAACACCCAGAGAAGACCAAGAAAGAACTAAAGGAAGAATAGTTCCCCAAATCCCTTTCTGAATTATTAAAAATGCTGACCTTAAAGCTTTGGGTGGGACTACCATCTCAAAACTGAAGGGAAAAAATTTTTCTTTTGAGCTCCCCTGAACTTCACCCTTTTCTGTAGATTTCCCCCCCAACTTCAGTCAGGTGTCTCAAATCTAATGCTGTCTCCCTCCTTGCCTCAGTCCCAAGAAATTCCTTCATATAATTTAGATGAAGGACAAGAACTTCCAGGAATCACCCTCAAAGAAAATTTTTACTGCAACTTAAGACAAAGAGATCAAATTTAATTCAACAAAATGTTATTGGAAGCATCTAATATTTACATAGATCTGTTTGGTGCTAAGGATACACTAACAGTTAAGTCCCAGGCCTTGCAATGTGGAGTCCACGATCTAGTGGGGAGGAAGCCTAAGGAGAATAGGTGTGGAAATTATACCGAACAATACGTAGAGAACTGAACACTATGAGAAGGGACAAATTATATCGTGAGGAGACTAAGAAGGGGCTTTCAGGGAAGGCTTCATGGAGAAAGGGGCATCTGAGTTGGGCCATGAAGGAAGCGACTTCCATTAACCTTGACAGTGAAATTTTACTTACCAGTGAAACAAGTAGGGCGAAATTTTTATTGTTTTTACCTCAGAGAAGACATAACCAAAGGAAAACAATACAAACCTATTAGGTGTCACTTAAAGAACCTTGGAATCAGGAATACTCATCTTCAGGAGCTCAAACCCTACCTCAGACATTTAACTGTGTGACCCTGGGTAAGGCATTTAACCCTGTTTGCCCATTTTCTCATCTGTAAAATGAGGTAGAAAAGGAAATGGTAAATCATTCCAGTATATTTGCCAAGAAAGGCAAATTCCAAATGGGGTCACGAAGACTCAGGACTGGAACAACCAAAAGTTAGGCATGAAGTTTACCGATGGCAAAACTTTTCTTAGCTAGTTCTCAGCACATAGCCTTGTTGGGTGGTCAGGGCTAGATAGCAGAGACCTGAATGACACACAATTATATGATCTGGAATTTAGATTATAGAATTGGACCTGGAAGTGATCTCAAAAGCCTAGTGTGAACTGCCTTATTTTAGGAATAAAGAAATTGAGACCCATAGAGATTAATAATCAGATCAGATTGGAAACCAGGGTGACTGCCAAATTGAGTTTTTGTTGTGTCACTGCTAACCTCATTTGAGGATTCTGCAGAAATTAGAGCAGATTTAGAACTGGCACCAAAGAACTAAGAGGTTTTAGGAAGGCAAGAATGTCAGTTGAAAAGTACAATGAGCTATGGAGGTAGCCCGTTTCAAATCCCAACATCTCTCATCCAGGTAATCATTTCCGAAACTCGGGGGATAACACTCCTCCCCACCTCCAAATGATTTTTACCTTAGGATCCGGCTGGTTCTAACCCATGGAATTGAAAATCCCAGCTGATATTTCAGGGAATCAAGTTGACATATCCTGGGGGTGCCCTGAATACTCACTGGTAGCAAATAGCTTAACTTCCATAGGTAGAGCTCAAAGCTGGTAGTTTTTAGAGCCCAAGCCTTCCCCATAATTTTTTCCTTCAATTCTTGGGGCAGGGAAGTGCCCTTCAAACTAATTTTTGACTAAACTTTACCACTTACCACTGTAATCACCTTTGTTGTAAGAAACCTCATTTCTTAAATGAAGTTGGACCCCATGACCTCCAAAGTCCCTCCACTCCCATCATCTTATCCCTTGATACCAGTCAAGATTAGTCAGCTCAGGGTCTCCCTTACTCTCACCTGCTGCTCCTCTCATGATCCCTGTAATAATTCTACATTTTTGCCAGTATATCAAATACTTTATTAGTCCCTTTAAGACAGAAGCTTTCTTTGTAACCCCAGCATCAGACACGTAGTACTTACTAAATGCTCAGACGTCTCACTAAACTGAAAAGTCATTTTCTAAAGCCACAAGTAGTGGACTACATGACTACTTTGCTCAGAAAGCCTGTTCCAACTCATTTGGCATTCAAGGTCCTTCACATTCTGCCATTTCTCCCTCTCAGTGACCAAGTTACATCCCAAGCAGCCTCTCCTGAGATTTTTTCCAAGCTCAACTACACTGCCCCCCCTTCCCTTTTCCCCCAGTCCTACCTCTTTGGAATTTATTCTTTATAGCCTGTACTTAGTTAAACTGCACCTTTAACTCTGGACAGAAATTGACCTTTTCTACAATGTATGCTCACGTTTACTTCTGCTTTTTGGATCTTCAAACGCCAGCATATAATTTCTCCATTCTACTCCCACCCTACATGACCTACTGGTTCTGATGACTACCATTTTGACAAATTCTAGGGAACAGAAGTGAAACAGAACAGGATTATTGTAAAAATTAGATTTATTAAGCATCATTTATTTACTTGTTCTGATATCCAAAAGGTATCGAGATCTTGAAGAAGGCTCCATGCTCCCCCGTCCCATTCAAAGCTGATGAAAAGCCTAAATATGGAAGATTAGAGAATTCAAAATGAGTTTCAGACAATGCTTTGGTTTCACCCAAACGTTTATACAGTATATATAATATCTAAGATTTCTATAACCTCACTCCGAAGTCGGAGCAGAGCGAGGCCTCAAACCATCTCATGTTTGCTCTAGCAAGACTTTAGGAATGTCTGGAGTCATACAGGACACCGACATGCTGGAAAGCTTGCAGAGAGGAAGCGGGAGACCCCAGAAAGGAGCTCCAGCCAGCCATCTGAGGTGCAGGAAATCTTTGAAAGAATAATGAGGCACAGGATGGACTGAACTCATCTATATTATGAAGAAACAAGCAGTCAGCGAAGGCTAAGACTGGCAGGCAGGTCTGTATTACTTGGCTCCATCATTCTCATAGAATGCAATGCTCTAGTGCATCCAATTCCTTTCCCCTTCAAAGACGCAAGGGTCAGGAGAATGGCAATTAAAAAAAAAATTTTTTTAAAGGATGTATAAAGTTTAAACAAATGGACAAAGTTGGGTTTAGGAACAGCTGAACATGGTGAACAAGTCCACTAATAAATGGTACACCTACCAATTCCCATCTAGCAAAGCAACAATTGCTAGGACCCAGTCAGTCAGTGATCAGCACCTGAAATTAAAGAAAACAGAAATTTGCTATAGAAGTTGTAGCCCATTAGGATGGGCAATTTATTTTGCCCAATAACATGGAAGAAGTTACCAACAGAGCCAAGAACCAAAGCCTAATCCTGCCCCCTAATCCCACTTTAGAATTGTCCAACATTCAAAGCCCATTTCATTGTTCCAACACTACCATCAGAAAAGGGCCTTACACCGCTTCAAAACTGTTACTGGGAATGTATGGAATGAAGAATGGCTATTAATGAGAACAAAATTGAAAAACCCAACACTAAGATATTCAATTACTAATTACCAAGTTGGATATAGTATACTTTTAAAAAAATTATTATTATAGCTTTTTATTTACAAGTTATATGCATGGGTAACTTTATCGCATTGACAATTGTAAAACCTTCTGTTCCAACTTTTCCCCTCCTTCTCCCCACCCCCTCCCCCATGGCAGGTTGACCAATACATGTTAAATATGTTAAAGTATAAATTAAATACAATGTAAGTATACATGGACACAGTATTCTCTTAAATGTACATGTCTGACTGGTTTAGTAACCCTATGCATCACAAGGTGGGGTTGGTCTCTCTTCTGTGAGGAAGGAGAATTTGGTTGGAGCAGAAAACGGCCTGGGGTTCCATCCCTACTTCCCTTCCCCTCTTTTCTGTTATTCTCGGGTATAACCTTAGAAAAGAGAGCCCGTAACCATGGAGAGGCTTACCCTTTCCGATGCAATCTCCTCATATTGGCCACAGTTCCAACTCTTCTGTTTTGTATAGGACGAGCTACTTGATGGTGAGTCTGAGAAGGAAGTTTAACACCAGAAACCTGTAATAAGGTGGAGAGGGAGGTTATTTATGACCCGAGTTTTCCTACCTTCCTTCCTTCTGTTTCTTAAAATTCTTGCAGTCTACTGTTGCATGCCTTATCCAGTCTTGCGCTTACAAGGTTTTTTAAGCGAAAGAGCCCTTGGATAGCCTGGAAATCCAAGAAAACAAGGCTTATGGCTTATCTTCTTGTGCTTCTATGGCTCTATCAAAGTCAGGGGGGAAACCAGCTGGACTTCAGAGCGAGGACCTCTCTAAGGGTCTTGCTCAAAGGGAAAGGGCGTTCCTGGCCGGAACAACCGGAGAGAATGAAAGCTGCACACTTCCCGCCTTTCCCGGGCACTTTTCCCGGGCTGCCCCCAGGTCTTGCACGCTCTCCCTCCCACCTCGGCCTCTCGGTCTCAGCAAAAGTTCCCTCCCCGGTCCTGCTTCCCCTCGGCGCCTCCATCTCGCCAGCGTACACCCCTCGTTACCCCTCCTTCCCCGGGAAAGGGCTCGGGGCTGCGGCCTTCCCGCGCCCAGCGCTCAGCACGGAGCCTGGGCCGCGGCGGGGGCCGCCGGAGACCGTGCGCGGGGGAGGGGGGGGGGTATCAAACGCGGTTACCTTGGCCTGGCCCGGGGCCGCCCCTCCCCCAGGCATCTCGCAGGAGGCGGTCCGTCACACGGCAGGCCTGAACGTCACCCGCGGGCTTTTCCACTAGGGAGAGAACAGGCCGTCAGGGTGGGCGCCCAGCCACGCGGAGCGCGCGGCGGCGAACTCACCTCCTGGGTCCCAGCCACGTGCTCCTAGAGCCCGGCAAAAGCCCCGTTTCCCGCCCCGCTCCCCAAGGAAGAACCCCAGCGACGAAAGCTTTGGATCCCCAAGGTCCTTACCTATCCATTGCCGCCGGCTGGAGGTCTCCAAGATCCAGGATGAACATGGATAGGGATGGAGCCGAATGGCCCGCTACCGCCGCCGCTGCCATAGCTAAGAAAGGCCAGGCCACGCCCTCGGACGTCTTATGTCACTCCGCAATCCCCGCCCCCTCGTAGGTGGGCCGGAAGAAGGGGAGGCGGGCTACCACGTGATCTTAATCCCACCCTCCTGTTCTCCTGATCTTTCTTCTAAGAAAATACCTGGAGTTTTGGCATGTGGGGGGAGGGGGGGAGGGCGTGACTTCTTTTTCAGAGAAAGTCTTTTTTCTTTTCCTTCCTTTTCTTCTCTTATCTTTCCCGTTCTCACTTCCTTCCCCCCTTTTTTCTTTTCTTTTTCTTTTTCTTTAAGTCTTTTTTCTTTTCCTTCCTTTTCTTCTCTTATCTTTCCCGTTCTCACTTCCTTCCCCCCTTTTTTCTTTTCTTTTTCTTTTTCTTTAAGTCTTTTTTCTTTTTTCTTTTCCTTCCTTTTCTTCTCTTATCTTTCCCGTTCTCACTTCCTTCCCCCCTTTTTTCTTTTCTTTTTCTTTTTCTTTAAGTCTTTTTTCTTTTTTTTTTTTTCCTTTTCTTCTCTTATCTTTCCCGTTCTCACTTCCTTCCCCCCTTTTTTCTTTTCTTTTTTTTTTTCTTTAAGTCTTTTTTCTTTTTTCTTTTCCTTCCTTTTCTTCTCTTATCTTTCCCGTTCTCACTTCCTTCCCCCCTTTTTTCTTTTCTTTTTCTTTTTCTTTAAGTCTTTTTTCTTTTTTCTTTTCCTTCCTTTTCTTCTCTTATCTTTCCCGTTCTCACTTCCTTCCCCCCTTTTTTCTTTTCTTTTTCTTTTTCTTTAAGTCTTTTTTCTTTTTTCTTTTCCTTCCTTTTCTTCTCTTATCTTTCCCGTTCTCACTTCCTTCCCCCCTTTTTTCTTTTCTTTTTCTTTTTCTTTAAGTCTTTTTTCTTTTTTCTTTTCCTTCCTTTTCTTCTCTTATCTTTCCCGTTCTCACTTCCTTCCCCCCTTTTTTCTTTTCTTTTTCTTTTTCTTTAAGTCTTTTTTCTTTTTTCTTTTCCTTCCTTTTCTTCTCTTATCTTTCCCGTTCTCACTTCCTTCCCCCCTTTTTTCTTTTCTTTTTCTTTTTCTTTAAGTCTTTTTTCTTTTTTCTTTTCCTTCCTTTTCTTCTCTTATCTTTCCCGTTCTCACTTCCTTCCCCCCTTTTTTCTTTTCTTTTTCTTTTTCTTTAAGTCTTTTTTCTTTTTTCTTTTCCTTCCTTTTCTTCTCTTATCTTTCCCGTTCTCACTTCCTTCCCCCCTGACTTCAGGGCCAGTGCTCTATCCTCCACTTCCTTCCCCTTTGATGAGGTATAGATCATATTGTCTTCATCACCTTGAGAAATTTTGTTACAAATAAATACAATGAAAAGGGAAAAAAATACAATAGACTAGCCATATCCAAAAATGCCGAGTTTTGCAGGGAAGAGTGCTAGATGGGAAGTCAGAAGACCTGAGTTATAATTCTGGCTCTCCCTGGAGCCAAATATTAATTTCCTTTTTGTGGAGGAAATTATTTTTTGATTTCTTATTTATATTATTTTTTTATTTTTGTTTGTTTTGTTTTGTTTATTTATATTTGTTTGTTTTTAATACACATTGCTTTATAAATCATGTTGGGATAGAAAAATCAGAACAAAAGGGAAAAACCATGGGAGAGAAAATAAAACAGAAAAAAGCAAACTTAGCATGTGTTGACTTACATTCAATCTCTATAGTTCTTTTTCTGATGCAGATGGCATTTTCGGTCCAAAGACTATTGGGATTGCCTTGAATCACTGAACCTCTGAGAAGAATCAAGTCTTTCTTTTATAGTTGATTATCGCACCTCTTACTGTCACTTTGTACAGTGTATTCCTGGTTCTGTTTGTTTCACTCAGCTTCAATTCGTGTAAATCTTTAAAGGCTTTTCTAAAATCAGCTTGTTCATCATTTTTTATAGGACAATAATATTCTATTACCTTCATATATCACAACTTATTCAGCCATTCCCCAATTGATGGGTATTTATTCATTTTCCAGTTCTTTGCTACCACAAAAAGAGCTGCTACAAACATTTCTGTACATGTAGCTCCTTTTCCCTCCTTTATGATTTCCTTGAATTTCCCCTCCCCCCCTTTTTTTTAAACCAAAGGGTTCTAGGAGATGATCTTTTAGGTCAACAAGGTTATAAGCCTTTGATCAAATATTAGACTATTCCTAATTAAATTAACTCCTTTTAAGGGAGAACTCTTTTGAAAGACTTTGTTGCAAAGGTGGAAGTTTGGGGCCCTTCACTTGTTATTCAAGAAATGTAAAAAGAAAAATCTAGAGGAAAGCCTTTCACAGAGAATCTATAGGAAAACTAGGAATCACCCCATGTTCCCTACTATCTCTCTCCCTCCACTTCCAATTTCTTGCCAAGGTCTGTTGATTTCACCTATGCAACATCTCTCATATGTGTCCTCTTCTCCCCTCTGACACCCCCATCACTTTATTGCTGTCATCACATCATCACTCATCACTTCACCCCTGGATTATTGTAACAGCCAAATGTTGGATCTTCCCACTTCATTCTCCCCCCATGACAAATCCATATGGCCACTGAAATGATTTTCCTAAAGTGCAGATCTGATGGCATGATTCTTCCTACTCAAACTATAGTGGCTTCTGATTGCTCCCTGGAACAAATCCAAAGCACTCTGGCATTCAGAACACTTTATAATGTAATCCCCTCCTACCTTTCCTGTCTTCTTAAGTCCCACTAACATGGACTCTTCAGTCTAGTGACACTGGCCTCTCTCTAGTGACCTTGGCTTCCTGTCTGTTCCCTGAACAAGGCACTCCATCCAGACATTCTCTTGGACTTTTCCTATTCCTGGAAAACTCTCCCTCTTCTATTCTAACTCCTGACCTCCTAGTTTCCTTAAGTCCCAACTAAAATCTAACTTTCTATCCGAAGCCTTCCCTTACCCCTTTTAATTCCAATGCTTTCCCTCTTTTAATTATTTCCTATTTATCCTGTATATAACTTGGCTTGTATATATTTGTTTACATGTTGTCTCCCCTGCTAAATTGTGAACCCTTTTGAGTTTAGGGACTGTCTTTCTTCTTTTTATACAAAACATAGTGCCTGGCACATAGTAGGTACTTGTACAGTAGTTTCAATCATGTCTGACTCTTCATGACTCCATTTGAGATTTTTTAGGCAAAGATACCAGAATGATTTGCCATTTTCTTCTCCAGCTCATTATACAGATAAGGAAACTGAGGCAAAGAAGGTTAGTGACTTGTCTAGTTCGTTAGTGCCTGAGACAAGATTTGAATTCAGGAAAATGAGTCTTCCTGACTCTAAGCCCAGTGTTCCATCCTCTTCAACACCTTGATGCCCCTAATTGGCACTTAATAAATGTTTATTGATTTATAGAATATATAATGGTGAGGGAGACACTAATAAATGGGATATCAAAAAGGCTATTTGAAGAAAATGAACATGAACTTGCTTAGTGGATGAGTTAAGTATTATCTTGCCAGATTAATATTTCCTGCCTTCAACCATGCCTATACACAGAAGAAGAACAAACATGACATCACTACGTTAGAATCAAGTTAGTGTGTCCATTGAGGCTAACCAAATCAATATAAGCTTGGAATGCTCTGCCATAGGTTGGACACAAATAGGTCCTAATTGTGACACAGGAGGAAATCAGTGAATGCTGATAATTAAGCTGCTCAATTGATATTCCTAAAGCCCTGGTCTGATGCTGTTAAATCTTTCCTCAAAATTTCAGTGCTGCTCAGTAGGCTCTAGAATAAAAATACATTCTCCTTGGTTTGGCATTTAAAGCCTGTTACAATCTGGCTCCAGTCTATCTTTCTAGATTGATTACCCATTACTTCACTTCCTTACCAGCAGCTCCTAGACATTTTGGCCTACATCCCACTTGGACTCCACCCTGAGAAGCACACTTTCACCTTTATCTTGCCTAGAACCAAACCTCTTCACTTCCAGTCCAGCAGTTTCAACAATTCAATTTCTACTTTTGCCTTCATATTTATCCCACGGGAAACAGGCGCTCCACCCTAAGACACTCCTCCTTGGCTATGTGTTGTCTACTCTCCTTTATAACACAATCTCTTTGAAGGGAAGCATTGTTTCTTGCTTGTTTTTCTATCTCCACTGTGTAGTAATCAAGTCAAGCGGTCATGTTAACAAGCATTCGGTTAAGACTTTACCAAGAGTCAAGCAAAAAGAATCTAACAAAAGGCAAAAAACAAAGTTAATGCTCTCGGCCTGGATGAAGATCCAGGAATGGAGACAGAGAACAGAACTAATGGAGTCATGTCCCAAAGACCTAGAGAGAAAAGAGCATCAAAGTGAAGAAGGTGATTGACAGTGTCAAAGGCTTTGAAGGGGTCAAAAAAGGATGAGGATGAAAAAAAGGCTATTGGAATTTAGAAGACACATGGGCATATTGCAGGTGCTAGTCAGGAAGAGATACCATTATTCCTTCCACATCTCCAGGGTTAGGGGTGTGACACCCTTGGGATTTAGAAAATCCAAGTAAAAATTTCTGGCCTTTTCTTTGTACCTGAGAAGTCTGAATTTTTTTTTTTCCTTTTTCTTTTATGGGGGTTTACAGTACCTAATTGTAAAATGTGGGTTAAATATTTGCTCACAGACTATATAATACTACATATATTTTATGCATTTCTGGATTTCCAAACTTTTTCTATAGTATCTGCTGGTCTTTGTATTATCTGCAGTTTCTGAAAAAAAAATTCCAATTTAATTTCTTATGTTATATTGAAACCTAAGGGAAAAAATACAATGTTGAAGGGATAACTTTATGTGAAAAAATGAGAATGAAAAAGGAGACAATTTGCTGTAGGAAACAGGATGAAATGATATCACTTGTGTATGTAGAGGGGTTGGCCTTGGCAAGAAGTGCAATCTCATCATGTGAGATGGGCTAAAGGAGGAAATAGGGGTAGAAGGTATCTGGGTGATATGAGATAAAGACAAGATTAGAGGGAGTTCTTGTCTAAAGGCTTCAAATTTTTTTTTCAGTGGCAAGTTTCTCAGCTGAGAGGGTGGAGCCATAGGATACATGAGGAGGGATGAAAAGGTTTGGAAGAGCCCTGTGGTGAGTAGGATAGTGAATTAGGGAGGTATAGACTTTTTACTTATTTAGCATTATTATTTCTAATAATTAATAATCATAAATTATTTTTAATTTTATTGTTAGAACAATAATTATTAATTTATTATATTATGTATTAATATGTTATGTGTATAATATATTAATATAATATGCATTAAAATGTTAATAATATTTTTATAATAATCCTAAATTATTTCTAATAAATTTATTAATGATTGATAATCCTAAATTATTATTTAGCATTATTTAGCAGCAGTTAGTCCAGTTACTGTTCTATATAGTATAAATCGTTCTGGATCCAGTCAGTATGGTTTTGTGATTTTCTCCAGCTTTGTTTAGCAGTATGTGTGTAAAAGCCAAGGCAGCAGATGGTGGGAATGATTCAAGGCTGAGGGCCCAATCATTGATATGATAATGGAGTAAGGGACTCAAGAGGACCAGGGTAGTATTTAGCTGGTTCATCAAGGGGTCAAGATGGAGAAAGGAGGATAGTTTGGCTGGGGCAGTGATATGAGAAGGTGGAGGGAGAAATAGAAAACTAATAGATTGTGATTCAATAAAGGAATTTCAGAGTTCTTGATCTTAGAAGTAATGACAACATTAAGGTTATGATCGTCTTTGCCTATGGCTGAGGTGAGGCAGAGAAGTATGTCATGGAAAATGACTCTAAGTTGAAAAACTGAAGGGTTAGAGTGTTTGAGAGAGCATCAAACCTTGATGTCCCCGGTAAGAAAGCAGAAGTTGGGGAGGAGAGGAATATTTTGAGCCAGGGACTGAATTCATTGAGGAAGGAAGGGGACTCTCCTGGAGATCTGTAAGTAATAGCTACCAGGATTTTGATCTGTTCCTTGAGGAATGGGTAGACTAAATGGGTAGACTAACTTAAGATCTTGATTTCTAGTATAATGTACTTTCTAATTCAATTCAACAAACATTTATTAAATTCCCAATATTTGCAAAACACTGTTTTAAAGGGTATAAAGATAAGAAATTCTGTCCTAATGTGTTGGCACCCCAGAGGATGAAGAGTAATGAACTTGGGAGTAAGGAGGAACTGAGTTCAGGTCTGGCTTCAGATAATAAACTAGCTGTGTGATCCTGGGCAAGACATTTAATCTGTCTGCCTCAGTTTCCTCATCTGTAAAATAGAGAAAATAATAGCACTTACTTCTCAGGTTATTGGGGAGAACAAATGAGATATTTGTGAGTCAATTTGCAGTCTTAAAGGACTGTATAAATCCTAGCGATTAGTAATATTATAATGAGTAATTAGTAGATAGTAATAAGGAATAAGTAATAATAAAAGATGGGCTATATGCACATATATGTGTTTGTATATTTTATGAGAGTGTATAAAAATCTGAGGAGGGAACAGTAAAGAAAGGTTTGTGGGAGAGGGGAACAGGGGCATCAGAAAAAGCTTCGAGTAAAAAGCGTGTCCAAGGGGTATCCTCCCAAGGTTCTCTTGAATTTAACATTTTGCCGACTCCCCAAGCTGAAGCGCCCATCAGTCATTTGGACACGTTCTAAGATGCTCAGCTGCCCGCTCTGCTTAGCCACATCCATTGCTTCTTCCTCCGCCCAACCCACTTCTTCGCAACCACTTCCTTGCTGGGGCAAGTAAAACTTTGGGGTCCAGCAGCAGTTCCCCAATGACAGCCCGCCTCCACCTTCCCCTAACCGAAACGCTAATGCCCTCCCCCTCACGCCTTGCATGCTGTGGACTAAAAGGGGATGCGGGGGAAGGGCGCAGAGGCGGCAGCGGTCGGAGGCGATTGGGTGGCCTTATGAACAGAGGTTCTCGGAACAAAGATTTGATCTCCTCCTACGAGGAAGAAGCCTGTGGGTTTCAGATCTTTATTCTCAAGTCGGTCCATCTTCCCTCTCCTATTCTCTCGTCCCGCTCCTTCCTCTGCCCCTTCTTCCCATCTTCCACTTGGCTCTAACAGAAATTCCTGAAAGCCCAAACGACTTGCTAGCAGACCGGGGAAGATGCCCTTCATCCTCTCCCAACTACTGGGAATAAAGCCCATGTCATCAGGCTTCCATCTTGTTCTAATGTTATAGATGAGGATTATAGGACATTGATGAGGATGTTGCCCATGTGGATTGCATCCAAAGCAGGCCAATGAAAATGGTGAAGTACATTGTGAAAAATGGAACTGAGGATGTTTAACTGAGACTTGGAGACAGGGCCGTCTTGAGATATTTGAAGGTGAAAGAGGGATTTGATTGGTTCTTAACCCCTGAAAGAAGAACCAACTAGAATCTAGGTATGGAAGTTTTAACTCCATAAATTTAGGTTTGATGTCAAGGGAAAAGTTCCAAATTAGAAGACTCCTGAAATAGGATGGGGCTGGCATACTGATCTCTCATGAGTCAATACAGCAAAAAGTGTTTCTTAGGATTTCCATTACAGGCATGCAAAGTACTGGGAATACAAAGACAAAATAGTGCCTGGCTTCAAGGAGCTCACATTCTTTGGGAGAGAGACATCTCCCCCATCGTGAATAATTAGTTATATATAAGAAATGGCTAGCTGTTTAGCTAAATAGACCTTCAAGTGGAGGTTAGATAATCATTGACTGGGTTCCTTCAAGTGGTGAATCATTTTCATGCAGTTTTAACCACTTAGCTTCTGTTTCTTTCAACTCCAAAATCCTGTTTTCCTAATGGTTTTGTGATCCTATCCATACCCATTAAGCTTTCCAACCTGAAGAAGTTTTACCTTTTCAGCCCATCCTCAGTTCCCTCTTACTCCTCAAAGTATTGAACTGCTCTTCTCTGACCTTGCTTAAAATTTTAGGAACTTAGCAAAGTGAAGGAACATAATTTAACAGCTCCTGCTCCTTCCCCTTTTAACTATGACATCCCTAGAAACTCAGCAGTCACTCAAAGACTTTAAAGTCAAAATAATTCTTAATATGGTGACAGTTTGGCATTAGTGGAACAAGTTCTAGACTTAGAGTTACTTGTGGTTGCCCTCTCCCATGAATCCCTCTTAGAATCACTTGGTGACCTTGGCCAAATCATTTAGCCTCTCATTTATTTCTTCTGCCCCTTCAACTCTTTAGGCAGTAAGACAAAGGTGATTTGTACCGAAACAGTGGTGTTCCTCTCACCTGTGAAATCACAGATCTGAACTGAGTAAAAATACCTACCTAACAGGATGGTTGTGAGGAAAGTGCTATATAGATGTGTTATTATTATATGTGTCAACACCTCCTGGGGCAGAGATTGTATCTGTTTTAAATTTGCTTTTTAAAGACAGACACAGCTGGTATGTATATTGGGGGGTTATTTGAAGCTTTCACCTAGATGAATTACTAATCATCTTTGATATAAATTTGCTGATGCTTAAGATTTGCTGATAAGGATGATGAGAAAACTTAGAGAAACTAGGAAAAGTTGACTGAACCTAGAGAGCTACCCAGGGATTAAAGAAGCCCAAAGATTCTACTTTACTTCTAACCCAATTCATTCTGTTTAGTTTTCTTAAAGCAAATTCCTGGTTTATTTGGGGTTTTTCTCCTCCTCAAGTTTAGGTCTCCCTGTTTTGCTAGGTTTAAAATGCAATGGCTCATTGGCTGATCTCAGTTCTGAGGGAAGCTTTGATCTGCTCCATTTTTCTGATCTGGGACATTTTGCTGCTCCAAGCAGTTTGTGATCTCCACAAACTTCTATTCCCAGAGACTCATTATTTAGTAGGAGATTTAGTGTGATCAGTTCTGAAGGTCAGAATAGATGAGTTCAAAGCCATCCACCATGTTTAATAAATCTTTGTAGAACTGAACTGGATTCTCTCCTAAGTTTAGTAGAAGCTTGACATTTTTATTCATTTGCTGTAATAAATTGTCATCTAGGCTCTGTTGCTCAATTAGAGTCATGAGGCTTGTAATCATGATGTCTAGATTGGCATTATCTTTTTTAAAAAAGCTTTTTATTTACAAAACACATGCTTGGGTAATTTTTCAACATTGACCTTGCAAGACCTTATGTTCCAAAAATTCCCCTCCTTCCCCCCCTCCAGATGGCAGGTAATCTAATACATGTTAGATATGTTAAAATATATGTTAAATCCAATATATGTATACATAGTTATACAACTATTTTGCTGCACAAGAAAAATCGGATCAAGAAGGGAAAAAAACTGAGAAAGAAAGCAAAATACAAGCAAACAACAACAGAAAGAGTGAGAATGCTATGTTGTGGTCCACACTTAGTTCCCACAGTCCTCTCTCTGGGTGTAAGATGACTCTCTTCATCACAAGATTATTGGAACTGGTTTGAAACATCTGATTTGTTGAAGAGGGCCACATCCATTAAAGTAGATCCTCATGTAGTCTTGTTGTTGCTGTGTACAATGATCTCCTGGTTCTACTCATCTCACTCAGCATCAGTTCATGTAAATCTCTCCAGGCCTTTCTGAAATCATCCTGTTGGTCGTTTCTTACAGAACAATAATATTCCATAACATTCACATAGCATAATTTATTCAGCCATTCTCCAGTTGATGGGCATCCACTCAGTTTCCAGTTTTTAGCCACTACAAAAAGGGCAGCCACAAACATTCATGCATATACAGGTCTCTTTCCCTTCTTTCAGATTTCTTTGGGGTATAAGCCCAGTAGAAACATTGCTGGATCAAGGGTATGCACAGTTTGATAACTTTTTGGGCATAGCTCCAAATTGCTCTCCAGAATGGCTGGATGTATTCACAATTCCACCAACAATGTATAAGTGTCCCTGTTTTCCCACACCCCCCCCCAACATTCGTCATTATCTTTTCCTATCATCTTAGCCATAGATTGGCATCATCTTTGAACAAAAATCCTATTCTTTCCTCTACTTTCATACAAGTTAAAAGATAGCAAAACGGTAAATGAAGAGTCTTTTATTAGACAAAGGAAATGTATCATGACTTTATCATTCAACAGAGATTCCAAAGCAATCACAGAACATCATAGTGCTTCTTTTGTATGAAAACAATACTTGAAAAACTCAAAGGAACTGGGTTCAAATCTTGCCTCTGCCACTGAGTATGTGTGTGACCTAGGACAAGAAAGTCACTTCCTCACTGTGCCCAAGAGCTATAAGACTGCATATTCTTTATTCTAGCAAGTCTCACTACTGAGCCAGTATTCCAAAGAGATCATAAAGGAGAGAAAAGAACCCATGTGTGCAAAAATGTTTGTAGCAGCTCTTTTTGCAGTGGTAAGGAATTGGAAATTGAGTAGATGTCCATCAGTTAGGGAATGGTTGAATATGTATTAGTATATGAATGTAATGGAATATTAGTGTTCTATAAGAAATGATAAGCAGACTGATTTCAGAAAAGCCTGAAAAGACATGAAATGATGCTAAGTGAAGTGAGCAGAATCAGAAGAATATTATTTATAGTAATAGCAAGATTATATAATGATCAATTATGATAGACTTAGTTCTCAGCAATACAGTGATGCAAACAATTCCAATAGACTTGGGATGGAAAATGTTATATCCACATTCAGAGAAGGAACTAAAGAAACTGAATGTAGATCAAAGCATAGTATTTTCACCTTTTTCTTTTATTTGTTTGCTTTTTCTTTCTTGTGGACCCCCCCCCCCAATTTGGTCTGATTTTTCTTGCACAACCTGACAAATATGGAAATATATTTTAAAGGTTTGTACATATATAACCTATATCTGATTGCTTGCTGTCTTGAGGAGTGGGAAGTAAAAAAGGAAGGGAGAAAAAGGGAGACACAAAGTCTTACAAAAATGAATGTTGAAAACTATCTTTACATATATTTGGAAAAATAAAATACTGTTAAGAAAAAAAAATGGGGAAAAAAGAAAATTAGTTCCACTCTCTGGACTTTTTATCTGTTTTTAGCATCTGGGAATCAAATTGAACTATTCAAGTTATTTTAAAAAATATTTTTGGCCATTACTAAATTGACAGGAGCATTTACAGATAGGAGCCACGAAGTCAAGATAACCTAGTCTCCCACACGGGATCTTTGGGTTTTGTGGCTTAAGTATTGTCTTCCTTAAAGCTATAAAAAGACTGTGGGTACTTCTATGAATTATCCAGTGAGAGTGTGTGATATCTTAAATAGACCACCAGATGGCACTCATTTGGAACCATCTGCCCAGCATTAGTTATATTGTCTAGCATATGCATGTTTCCTTAGAAGCTGTATTTTTCTTACTGGCAACCAGAGGGCCTGTACCTAAGTTGCTTTTCTTTTGCCAAGCCCATCCAGCAGCTTATGGTACTAGATGCTTTGATGTACTGAGTGCTGAGTTTTGAGATTAACCTAGGAGATGAAATATAACATTGGAAACTGTATTATAAGGAGAGGTTCCAAGCATAGGTTGAAGTCTTGTTTCTATTGTTACTACTTCTAAATCACTTAATGTTACTGATTCTCAATTTCTTCATCTTTAAAGTGGGTGAGTTGGACTACATGATCTCTGAAGTCCCTCCCAGATCTGGATCTAGGGTCCTATGGTTCTATGGCAAAATTAAGAATTTAGTGTAAAATATTAATTTTATTATCTATTTAGCTCAGAGTCCCCAGTCCATTGTATTTTACTTCACTGCCCATTAGATCCTGAAACTTAGCATGTTATGATCACATGTTGTTATTCACTCATATTCACCCCATGGATGAAACTGCCCATGGGATTTTCTTGGCAAAGACACTGAAGCAATTTGACATTTCCACATCCAGGTATTAAGACAAATAGAGGTTAAGTAACTTGCCCAGAGTCCCCTAACTAGTAAGCGTCTGAAGTTGGATATGAAATCAAGTCTCCCAATTCCAGGCTCAGCACTATAATGAGCCATTTACCTATGTGCTGGGCAAGTAATAAATGACTTGCCCAGAGTCACACAGTTAATGTGTCTGAGGCTAGATTTAAACTCAGGCATTCCTGATTCCAGGCCCAGCACTCTATTCACTAAACCATCTAGCTGTACATATGATTACATAGTTTATTGCATATAGAATAAAATGAAAAGGAAACTAAACTAAATGCTCCTTCATGGAGACATTTGCCTCCAATCATTTCTCAACATTCCTCTTTTTCCCCTCCCAGATATTTGAGTGTGACTAAGGGAACTCCCAACCACATACATCCATAGCTCATGGAAAAGCAATTGAGGGAAGGGATGTTTGCTTGTTTTTTCAGGACCATGGACCAAAAGAGGAAAAGTGGGTAAGATGATGAAGAGCTTCCACTCCCCTATTCTGACTCATGGAGAATAAGCTTCTGTACCTCAACAGCCAGGCAGGATTCATAATTGCTAGCAGCGTGGCAACTGGGACTTTATACCAGCAGCTCCAAGTCACCATCTCTGCTGTAGGCTCAAAAACTCTGGTTCTGTGGTTTCTATGTGGTGCTGGTTATAGTCTCTGGACTATAAGTCACCTCCCCATCCTCTCAGCCACTCTCATTTTTTTCTCCAGAAAGTCTGAATCCCAAGGGCAAAGAAAGAACTAAAAAGTAAATGCCATAATATACAAATATCATTCTTTTATTCTATTTTCCCTTTAGCTTAGCTCTACTGCAAACAAGTTGGCTGAAATCATAAATAAGGAAAAAGCATAATTGTTCACACCAGGATCATTAAACATGGTCTTCTCTGTCCATAAATCACTTCCCCAGTAATAGGAGAAAAGAATAATTTTATAGAAATAAAAAGGCAATTCTCCTGTGTTAAACTGACATCAGCTTATTGGTTAACATTTAAATTTAGGAAAGGAAGTTTCTAAGGTACTCAAATAGACAAGACTTGAGGTGTTTAGGGGGACTTCAAGTTCAATGTGAATTGATGGTATATCAGAGCAGCCCTAAAGGTAATGTGATAATGGCCTGCGGTGAAAGAGGCATATCTTTTAGGAATGGGGCACTGTTAGTCCTATTACTCTTTGCCTTCATCAGATCATAAGTGTAATAGCATCCTTGTTTCTGGGGACCACAAGATATTAATAAGATGAGAGATATCCAGAAGAAAACAAACAGAAGGTTGGCGAAGGGCCTTGAGTTTATGTCATAAAAAGAACAGTTGAAGAAACTTGAGATGTTTAGTCTGGAGAAGAGAAGATTCAATGAGGACATGATAATCGTTGAAAGGGGTTTAATGTGGAAGAAGGGTTAGATTTGTTCTTTTTGGCCCCAGAGGGCAGAACTCAAAGCAATGGCTAAACTTTGTAAAGAGCATATTTAACACTGAGAAAAATTTCTTAACAGAGCTATCTATCTGAAAATAAAACAAACTGGCTTCAGAGCTGGTGGGCTTTCTCTTTATTAGAAGTGTCTTTATTAGACAGCTTGTTGGATCAGTGGTTAGAGTGCTGGACCTGGAGTCAGGAGGACCTGCATCCAAATCCAGCCTCAAATACTTATTAGCTGTGTGATCCTAGACAAATCACTTAACTGCTACCTGCCTCAGTTTCCCCATCTGTAAAATGGGGGTAGTAATAGTATCTACTTCACAGGTATGTTGTTGTGGCAGTGGAAAGAATGCTGAGCCTGGAGTCAGGTCACCTTCATGAGTTCAAATTTGGCCTCAGAAACTTACTAACTGGGTGACTGAAAAAGTCACTTAATCTTGTTTGCCTCAGTTTATTCATCTGTAAAATGAGTTAGAGAAGAAAATGACAAATCACTCTAGTATCTTTGCCTAGAAAATCCCAAATGCATTCACTCATTGAATAACAACAACAAAACAGGGATAAAAACATATATTTCACAAGCTTATAACAAGGACAAAATGAAATAGTAGTTGTAAGGGACTTTAATTGTATAAATACCAGCTGTTATTAAAAGGTTCTTTTTCAGGTATGGACTGAACTCAAGGGCTGCTTCTCCCAACTCTGAAATTCTGGGATTTTGTGAAACTCCACCAATCTCCCCCTCTATAAGCAGGATGTGATAAAATATTTGTCTGTGAAGACATTTAATAGGTTGTCTTTGTAAAACTAAGCAAAGCCAGAACATATTTAGAACAGCTGTCAGTGTCAGCATTCCCCCAAACTCAAATTTCCCATTAATACTTTGTTTTGCTCTTTCTCTAAAGTCTTCATTCCCTGCCTTCTTTAATACTTATCTATGTACACATCATACGACTCCTCCCCCATCCTTCATAGAGTATAAGCTTAGCGGCAAGAAACATTTTTTCTTTTAATCTTTGACCTAGAGTTTTAGAACAGTATAGACATGCAACAAATTTTTGTTGAATTGAATGGAGTAGATTCTTCAGTCTTCACTTTTTAAAATCACAGTGATTATGGATGGACAGATATAGACTTGTTCCCCAAGTCTGGAAATGCTGGAGGTAGAGAGATCTATGGTCTAAAAGCTTGAAAGAAGTAGGCCATAGGATAAACCAGCTGTTCCCCATCCCCCACATTTTCTTTCCTCTTCTATTCTTTGAACATAGTATAAAAGATTTATTTAGTTTTTTTTTTTAAGGATTTTTTTTTCCCTAAAGAGAAATATAAGCAGTTTGAAATAACAGAGTGAAAAATGACAGCTTATAGCTTGGTCTTCTATCTAATGTAGACAATGTTCTATTATTTTATACTTTTTCCTCCTTCCTCATGTCTGATTGAATTCTTTCTTTCAAATATTGTTCCCTGAGCCAGCTGGCCTTGTCTTGTCTAGGCTCTGGTCTAAGGTTTCTAGCTGAGATAGATTAAGGCTGTCTGTATTTTCAACTTTCTATCTCCTTCCTATCTTTGGATAGGGGACCACCTGGCCTTTGGGAGCTACTTTTCTAATAACTTTTCAAAAAAATCCCCCCCAGGGATACAGGGTATCTCTTTCAAAGTTGGGAGCTGTAACTGAGGGATCAGAACTTTGCCTCTGGGCACAGAAATCGAGAGGGTACTAACAACTCTACCTATAATATTCTGGCAATTGAAAGAAATACCTGAGCTTAGTACCTAGTAAATAAGAATAACTGATAAAATTGGAAGCTAATAGATTGTTCTTTTAAAAAAAATCATATTGATGTCTTTATTTTTACACTACAATTATCTTATCTTAACCTTCCTCTTACTATTGAATCCTTCCTTATTATAATAAGATATTTAAGCAACAAAATCTTAAGATATTTAAGCAAAGATAACCAATACAGAAACTTTGTCTGATAGTGCAAACTATGTTCTACAACTCTAGTTGTATTCTACAATTCAAGTCCTCACCTTTATACTTACTAATCTTTGTCATTTCTCTAGACCTGATTTCTGTAGCCTCATCTGTACTACTTTTCATTTTTTATATCTTTTAAATGTTCTTTTATCTTTTTGGTTTTTGGCATTAGTGTCATTTCTTGCTAATTACTTCCTTCCCTCCCACATTTTACCTTTCCTTTTACCTATAAGTATAGTCGAGTGAAAAAGATCAATCCTTTATCTATGTCTGAAAATTTATGTCTCATTGAGAATCTCTGGTCTGTCTCTGCTGAGAAATGGAGCGCATATTTTATCATTAGTCTAAAGTGATGATTAGTGATTGTGGTTATCATATAAATTGATGGGAGGGATTTCTTTGCAATAGTTCATTCAAGTTTTTCTATGTTTCCTCATATTCATCTTGTTTCAAAAGGACAATTATATGAGACTCTCTTTTTATTATGAGATGAATACTCTGTGCCTGCATGAGGATGAGTGGGTGGGGGTAGAGTTGTTGAAAGCTAGATAGATTAGAGATTCCTGGACTCTTCTTGCTACCAGCTTTGCAAAAAAAAAAAAAAAAAGAAAAATGCACCATTTCAACCTCTCTTCATATCCCAAAGGAAGAGAAAGACTCAAGGAAGAAGAAAACCTGTAAAAGAACTACAAATCTCTATGTCCCTACCCCAAGCTTATTATACTAGAGACTTTGGGGAATTAATATTGGGTGAAATCTGAGATTCTTTCTTTTGGTTGAACTGAGTTATCTCACTACCAATAGAAAAAGCTCCTTCACTGTATTGTCTGGTATGTAAACATATGTACATATATATATATACACATTCATACAAAAAGCTTGCTCTCTACTGGAGGTAGATGTGAGTAGAATAAAACATATATAATAGAAGTATTTTTAGAATATTTGAGAGACAGAGACAGAGATAGAGAAAGAGAGAGAAAACCATTTAAGGAGGAAAGATAAAAGAAGGCTGGACAGAGATGAATCTTAAAAGAAAGAATTCTGAAAGGAAAAGATGAAGAGAAAGTCTATGCTATAAACTTATAGGCCTTAGAGCTGTAAGACAATAGTTTTCAAACTTTTTGGTTTCAGGACCCCTTACATTCTGAAAAATTATCGAGGAACTCTTTTGAAGAATTTTTGTTTATGCATTTCATATCTATCAACATTTGTTGTATTAGAAATGAAATCATTATTATGAAATAATTTTGATTTTGTGGATTCCTAAAAGAATCTTGGGGGCTACTCCTTAAGAGCTATAAGTCTATTATCTATCTATCTATCTATCTATATCTATATATAGAGAGTCTGGTAAACATGTTTATATGTATACATATATTCATATATATATCAGAAATCAGTGGGGAATATATATATTCATATATTACTTGATTTCAGTTTTCTCACTATTTGTATAAATAAGTTTATTTGCTATTTGCTATACATGGTGGAACTGGTATTTTGTAGTAAGAAAATCAAGCCTTGGATATATAGTTTGGTACTTTCCATTCTCATTATGTAATATTGGTCAGGAGTGCAACTTAAACCTAAAATGTAATTCCCCAACACTAGCAATATTTAAGGGAATATATAGATACAGTTCTCTTCCAGTTCCCTTCTCTCTGAGGACATCAGAGTGACCAACTTCTGGTCCCAATTTTCTGCTTCTCCCTGACAGAAATAAGTCTTCCTTTAAGAAGGGTGGTAGGAGAAAATGCTAGAAATATATTCTTGCCTTCCTATGAGCCACATCTAGACAGATCCATGTGATCTTATATATAACTTATATGGGCAAAAAAAAAACCCATTCCAAACTAATAACCACATACATACTCCTTACAGATCGTTTTTCATGGGGCGATATTCTTCCATTGCATTTTTAACAGGGGTGATTTCATGGAGCATCTGTTCTGGCTCCACAACAGATGAATAAAGCTTCTGTCTCCCTTTTACAAATTTCTTTGCTACAATTTATTCAGGCATTTTCCAACCAAATGGCTTATACATTGATACTAGTTCAATACTACAATAGAATGTGTGATTAAATATTTTTGGTACATCTGTATCCTCCTTATCTTTTTAACCTGGTAGATAAGTGCTTTCCTAGAATCCAGGAGTCATTTAACCTCATGACAAAGTATGATGTGAACATATTTCACTTTAGTACAAGTTTTGTAATAGAAAAAATTACTTTAGGCCTACAGTAATGAGTATTAGACAGATCTCTTTCCCAGTAGAATCAGATCCATGGTATCACAATGTGAATTTCAGAAAAATAAAAAGGAAGCATTATTTTACACAACATTTTCATTACAGGGCTGGGGCTAGGGCTTGATTTGTTATGCCACAGAAATTCATTCAGTTATTTATTATGGTATGGAGGAATTGTGATCTCCATTAGTGGAAGGAATAATTATACCATTGACAGATCATCTCAGAAAATAATATTTTTCAGAGAGGATAATGCAATTAGGCAGCATTTTTATGCCCAGGAGTCAAAGGTGCATTAGGATTAATTTACTAGTTATAAAAAAATTTAAAGACCATTCAGCAGAACCAGTTTTGTTTTTTTTTTAATAGATTAGGAAATAGTTCTTGGAAAACTGACTTTCCAAAGGTTAAATAGGTAGTAAAGAGTAGAAACAGGATTTGAATGCAAGATGTTGGATTCTAAATACAGAGCTCCTTACATTGTTTTAATATGCTTATGGATCTATGATTTCCTCTGTGTGCATATTCTCTCCATCAGTGCACATCACAATCCATCCATGAATTTATGATGGTTATATATGTTCATCTATCAAGCTTCCATCTACAAAAGAGGAACAAGCATTTACTAAACATCTAAGATTTAAAAGATATTGCACTAGATTGTTGAGTTTGTTACTATTATATAAGTCCTTCAAATAATTCTAGGTCATGGTTACTACATGGAAAACCTTTATAGGGATAGCTCATTGATTTATGAAACTGGACCTCCAGGGGACTTATAACTTGACACACACATAGTGGAAGACTCTTTTGAGAATGTTATGGATATTATGAATGCACTCAAAATATAATCGACTGTCAAATCATTCAGGTGCATTAGAGTACCTCCATTTTGTAGGTGAATTGAACTTATTTGGCCAGATCAAACAGATATTAGAATCCAAATCTAGATTTTATTTCTTAAAGGTGAATAACCTTTCTACTATATCATTCTGAACATATCTGCACCTTTGGAACTGGAATGGAACTCAGAGGAGGAAACTGAATCTTGCCCAACTTCAGAATATAATTTAGAATATAGTTAAAAGTAGAGATGTTGTTAGTATAATGCCATTGTGTTTTTTCAACATTTTAGCCTGTGTGTACTGAGAATTTCCTAGACTTATGAGCATATGACTATGTTTTTAGCATGAGTTCAAAATGTCTCCAAGAACATTAGTTGTCTGTAAAGACTTAAAAGCAAAGCTTTAATTAAGAAGAGTAACTTGTTTAGGACTTGTTTCCAGAGCACCAAAATATAGAGGGTGCTCACAAGATTTGGAAACTTCTTTAACAGCTAGAAACACCTACCAGTAGTTCTCAAAGTATGGTCTAAAGAATCCTGGGGATCTCTAAAACCCTTTTAGAGGGTCTACAAATTCAAAAATAGTTTTATTTCCAATATGGTAAATGTCTGTAAATATAATCCAGGTAAACAAAAATGCTTTGGAGAGATCCTCAATAATTTTTAATAGGATAAAGATACTGAAAAAAAAAGTTTGAGAATCATTGACCTAAGCATAATACCAGGTAGCAAAAATAATTAAACAAGAAGGTACCAGATAAGAGGTGACCCTGGCCTTCTTCTTATATATAATTTACAAACTGATACACACTGGTTCTCCAGGTGAGAGAAGGGCACCCATTGCATTTAAGTACTGTGGCCCAACATAGGTTCCATCAAGACTATTAAATTTTGGTCCACTCCAATACCAGATGGCAATTACTGGATGAGATGTAACCTCCTTTATTTATAACAAAGTACACCAATTGTGCAAAACCTTGTCATATGCAAACCAGAACTCTTGATTGGTTATTAAAGCTCTCTTTGGAGAACGGTACCATATGCTGGAAGGGTATAAATGTTCCATGTAGAACCATAAGGAATAGTGTCTTTTTGCCACGAAATGCATCTGACCAACTAAGACTAGAAGGCCTTAGTCTTAGCTTACTGTCATGCACCTTTTTGACATCACAATGAGAAGCAAAATAGAGGAGTGAGTAGAGATCTGCTCTTGACTTTATTACTGTAATTGTATATTATATGATATTTTATTATATCCAGGAGAACCCAAGTTCAAATACTGCTTCAGTTAATTACCTATTAGCTTTGTAATCACAGGCAAGTCTTTTAATCCCTTTGAAGCTCAGTTTCTCCATATGCAAAATGGGTTTAGTAATAGTAACCCAAAAAGTTGTAAGGAAACAAGGCAAACCTATACAAGTATGAACTGTTTTTGTGATGCTAGTTCACAAAATGACAAGACAATCACAGGGAGAAGGACCATCACTTAAAAGACCACATTCTCAAACTATTTCTAATTCTAGTTAATTTCCTTAGTGCTACTAGAATCTTAACCATATGTAAGATATTGTGCCCCTCCCAATACTGTAACATGGTTTCAGGGAAGCTTCAAAATATAGGATCTAAGGTTTGCAGAAAGTAAGCAAAGAACCTAGGGTCAACATGATAGCTAGGGGGAGGGACAACTGAGTCTGAGCAATCTCTCCTATAATAAACAAGTAAGTCTGTCAATCAGTCAGTCCAATCTAGCATTTTCTTTGACAATCAAGAGTCATGGTTTCCCTCTTGGATACAGCACAGGATTGTTTTTTCCTAATTCAGCCTGGATGAAAACCTACAGTGTTCATGTCTCAGATCAAGGGGACTCTGCAACAAGAGTTGTTGTGTCTATCAGTCCTGTGCAAGTGATTGGCAAGATATTTTCCAGGTATACTAAGGAATCTTCCTCTATCACGCAGAGGCAATTTGCCTTAGTAGAAAGAGCATTAGACTTAGACTCTGGAGAGCTGGGTTTGTATCTCAGTCTTGAAACTAATTATGTGATCATGAATAAACCATTCTCTCTGAGATTCAGTTTCCTCTTCTATAATTGGGCATTATAACATTTACACTACTTATAGGATTTGTGTAACAAAAGCACTCTAGAAATGTGAATTGTTGTTGTTAGTAGCAGCAAAAATGGTGGTTTTGTCTCATTAATATGATAGGAAATTCCACTAGGAGGTTAACTTATTTTGTTTTTTAAATTTATATTATTTTAAACATTCTTTTTAAGTTAAAAAAGTATTTAAAGTTCTGAGTTCCAAAGTCAGTCCCTCCTTTCCTTCTTATAGTCTCCTCTCCCTGAGATAAATAATCATATATAGGTTTTACATGTGCAATTATGTAAAACATTTCCATATTAATCATTTTGTAAAGAAGACCCAAATAAAAGAAAAAAATGAAAGTGGAAAATAGCATGTTCAGTCTATATTTACTCATTAGCAATTGTTTCTCTGGAGGAAGACTATGCTTCATCATTAGTCCTTTGGGATTGTCTTGGATCATTTTATTGCTGAGAATTGCTAAGTCATTCACAATTCTTCATCAAACAAAATTGCTGTTACTGTGTATAGTGTTCTCCTGTTCACTATGCATCAGTTTATGTAAATATTTACAGGATTAAAAAAAATCATCCTTCTTGTCATTTCTTATAGCATAATAATTCATTACAATCATATACCACCAGTTGTTTGCCTTCCCCAAATGATGGACATTCCTTCGATTTCTTATTCTTAGCCACTACAGGAAGAACTGCTATAAATAGTTTTGTTCAATTAGGTCCTCTCCTTCTTTTTGGATGTCTTTGGGATATAGACCTAGCAGGGATATTGCTAGATTAAAGGGCATGCAGCATTTTCTACCCTTTAGGCATAGTTCCAAATTGCTGCCTAAAATGGTTGGATCACTTCACAACTCTACCAATAGTGTATTAATATCCCAGTTTTCCCATATTCTTTCCATATTTATCATTTTCCTATTTTGTCTTAATGGCTAAGATAGGTGTGAGGTGGTACCTTAGAGTTGCTTTAATGTGCATCTCTCTAATCAATAGATATTTAGAACATTTTTTCATATGATTTTAAATAGCATTGATTTTTTTTTGTTTGAAAATTGCCTGTTTATATCATTTGCTATCCCCATTTATCAATTGGGGAATAATTTGTATCTTTATAAATTTGATTCAGTTGCCAATATAGTTATGGAAGAGTAGAAGGAATGCTGAATTTGGAGTATAACAATTTGGTTTCAGATTCTGACTCTTCCACTTACTATCTATATAATCCTAGCCAAGTCATAAAGGGTTTAAGGTTAAACTAGGTGATGGTAGAATAGCAGCAGCAACATTTCTCCTTCATTTCTCCCTTTGTTCAAAGAGCAGACATTGTCAACAGAATGGGCATGGTTTCTGGAGGGCTGAGGAGTGAGCTCTTCCATGGGTTCAATCTTCTTTCCCAGGAATGCATTAGGACCAAAGCTTGTGGAATTTGCATGTTCTCTCCATATTTCTGAGCACAAAGACTAGAGATTAGAGAAACAGAACAAAATAGGGTTTAGGTAACAGCTGGCTCAATTTAAAAGATAAGTGTCTAACATATGGTAGCTCTGATATCATCATTTAGGAAATTGTAACCTAATTATTTTTCATGAAAAGAGAATTGAAAGAGTTCCCTTGAGTTCAACTTGATGAGCTTATATGGCAGTGAGTTCTTATTTGGGGAATTTGATAAATACCATTTCCATTGGCAATTTGTTAAAAAAAAAAAGAGAGAGAGAGAGAGAGAAGAGAACTCCTGATTAGTCTTAGAGAATGGAGGCTGAAATAAAATGAATTGGTTGGTTTGGATTTGAGGATTTTTTTCCCCCTCTCCATAAGTGAGTTTCAGTGGCTGGGGCTGCCAGCTTCATCATCAAAATAATTTGGTTGCCTTTAACTAAGGAGAAAGAACTCTTGCCAAATCCAGGAGACGTTGTTAGTTCAGAACTTTTCAAGAAATTGTTGTGTGTGTCCAAGATTCTTAATTATTGTTTCTTACCTTATTTTGTAAATAATACAGTTTAAAAATATTCTTATTTATCTTGTTAAATATTTCCCAATTACATCCAACTCCTCATTTCTTATACCACAATAGTATTCCATCACAACCATATACTACAACTTGTTCACCCATTCCCCGATTGATGGATATCCCCCCGATTTCCACTTCTTTGCCACTATAAAAAGAGCTGCTATAAAGATTTTTTTATATGATATAGTTTTAATAATATCTGCTTTCATTGATAAGAGAAATAAAATTAAGACAACTCTGAGATACCTCTACACATCTCTCAGATTGGCTAAGATGCTAGAAAAAGATAATGATAAATGTTGGAGGGGATTTGGGAAAACTAAGACACTAATACATTGTTGGTGGAGTTGTGAACTGATCCAACCACTCGGGAGAGCAATTTAGAACTATGTCCAAAGGGCTATCAAACTCCTCATACCCTTTGATCCAGCAGTATCTCAAAGATATCCTAAAAAGGGAAAAGGACCTATATGTGCAAAAATGTTTGTAGCAATCTTTTTTGTAGTAGCAAAGGACGTGGAAACTGAATGGATGCCCATCAGTTAAAGAATGGCTTAATAAGTAATGGTATATGAATGTTATGAATATTATTGTTTTATAAGAAATGATCAGCAGGATGCTAAGTGAAATGAGCAGAATCAGGAGATCATTATGCATGGCAACAGCAAGATTATATGATGATCAATTCTGATGGATGTGGCTCTCTTCAATAATGAGATGATTCAGGCCAGTTCCATTGGTCTTGTGATGAAGAGAGCCATTTGCACCCAGAGAAAGACTGTGGGGACTGAGTGTGGATCATAACATAGTATTTTTACTCTTTTTGTTGTTGTTTGCTTGCATTTTGTTTTCTTTCTAGCTATTTTCCTTTTTGATCTGATTTTTCTTGTGCAGTATGATATTTGTGGAAATATGTATATTTGCACATGTTTAACATACATTGGATTACTTGCTGTCTAGGGAAGGGGATGAAGGGAAGGGAGGGAAAAAATCTAGAACACAAGAATTTTTTAAGGGTAAATATTGAAAATTATCCATGTATATATTTTGAAAACAAAAAGCCTAGATTAAAAAAATAAAATAAAACTAAAAAAATATAGAGAGGAGAAAAAAAAGAAACGATCAGCAGGATGATTTCAGAAAGGCCTGGAGAGATTTACATGAACTGATGCTAAGTGAGGTGAATAGAACCAAGGGAACATTGTATAAAGCCACAACAAGATTATGTGATGATCAATTCTGATGGATATGACTCTTTTCAACAATGAGGTGATTCAAGCCAATTCCAACATGGAGAAAGCCATTTGCATCCAGAAAAGAGAACTATCAGGACTGAATGTGGACCACAGCATAATTTTTTCACCTCCTTTGTTGTCGTTTGCTTGCTTTTTGTTTTTTTTCTCATTTTTTTCACCTTTTTGATCTGATTTTTCTTAATACAGCATGATAAATTACTTATGGGTGGGAGAAGGGAGGGTGAATGTTGAAAACTATCTTTGCATATATTTTGAAAATAAAAAGCTATTATTTAATAAAATAAAATATCTGCTTTCCCTTCTATGATTACAATCTTGGATAAGGATAAGACTTAATTCTTTTTCTTTACTAAAGCTTTTTATTGTTCAAAACATATGCATGGACAATTCTTTAACATTAGCCCTTGCAAAAGCTTGTGTTCCAATTTTCCCTCCCTTCCCCCAGACCCTCCCCTAGATGGCAAGTAGTCCAATATATGTTAAACATAGGAGAAATATATATTAAATCTAATATATGCATACATATTTATACAATTATTGTGCTGCACAAGAAAAATCAAATCAAACCAGTAAAAAAAAAAGGCAAAATAAAATGCAAGCAAACAACAACAACCAATATTGTATAATGATAACTGTGAATGATAGCTATTCTCAGCACAATGATATAAAACAATACTAAAGACTTACAATGAAAAATGCTATTTATTTCCAGAGAAAGAGTTGATGGAGCCTGAAAGAAGACTGAAGCCTACTTTTTAAAGCTTTTTAATTTTTCTGGGTTTTTTTAAAACTTGTGTCAACCTTTGCAATATGGGTAACATGAAAATATTTTTGTATGACTTCATATACATAATCTATATCAAAGTGCTTGCTTCTCAAAGAAGGGACATGAGAGAAAAAAGGGGAATTTGGAACTCAAAAATTATTAAAAATGAATGTTGAAATTATTTTTATGTGTGTTTGGGGGAAATAAAATGAAATTAAAGGTAAGGAGGGAAAAAATGAGTTGACTATGTGCCAGGCATTCTGCTAAGCTCTAGGGATACAAAGAAAGGCCAAAATAGTCCCTTCCCTCAAAGAAATCATATTCTAATAGAAGAGACAACAAACAAACAACTGTGCATATAAAATATATTTAGAATAAATTGGAAAAAAATAAACAGAGGGAAGGTGCTAGTAGTAGTAAGAGAGATGAGGGAAAGTTTCTTGCTGATAGTGAGATTTAAGTTGAGACTCTAGAAGTCATCAGAGAGAGAAGTTGGAGACAGTCTAGTCCAGTAACCTTCCTGAGCCTGTTTGCTTATTTGTAAGATTACAAGGTTTTATTAGATAAGTTCTGAGATTTCTTTCAGTTCTAGATCATAGTTTTATATCACACACAGAAAAAGATCCCTATTGGAATGCCGTGGGGATTTATCTTCGGCCCTATGTTGCATGTCACTTTTTTATCAGTGGCTTGGGTCAAGGCAAAAATAGCATGCTTATCATATTTATAGGTAACATACATCACTAGATCACAGAATCAGGAGCTAAGGTCTTCACAGGCTCAAACATTAAGCCAAATCTAATAAGATGAAATGTAATGAAGATTCATGTTAAGTGTTATACTTGGTTTAAAAAAAATAAAGTTCAGAAACATAAGATGGAAAAAGTACGACTAGATAGCAGTTTATCTGAAAAAGATCTAGAAGTTTCAATGGACTCCAAGCTCATAAGTCAACAGTGTCAAATGGGGCCCGCAAAGGCAATGGATCCAATCTTACAATGCAGTTAATGTAATCCTAAAGTCTCCCCAAACAAAAGACGTCATAATCTCACTGTATTCTGTTTTGTTCAGATTACAAATGGAACTGTCTGTTCATTTCAGGTCACTGCAATTTAGGACATTGATATTCTGGAGAATGTTCAAAGGAGGTTGACCAGGGTGATATAAGGATTTAAGATTACACCAAATAGATTATTGTTTGTCCTTTGTTTTCAAAGTGGAAAAATGACATCAAGGGTGATGTTTTGATTTTCATGTGAACTGGATTTAAGTGAAACAGAATTGCATAGTCATCGATCTCACTCTTTCTTCTAGTCATTGAAGTCCAGTAGCAAGACAAATATATAGATATAGATACGAATACAGATATAGATATAGATAAGTAGATATATAACTGTCAATATCTTGGGATGCAAGGGATGACTGGTATTTTCAATGTCTGACCAAACTCTGAGCTCTCCATTTGATTCAGCTGCCTCCATGGTCATTGGAACAAATTGTTCTCACCTGCCCATTCCATCCGGAAATTCTCATATTCCTAGAGTAGACACTCTCCTAAGTCATCAATTGATTAGGCTTGTTGATTATCCTCTGTCTGATTTAGCCCATCTGCCAAGATGATTTTATATAGTTCTAGCCACTGCATATGCTCTTAGAGGCATAGTTGAGTTTATATACCAAATAAAGATCAGTTGAAGGAACACTGGAAGGTTTAATTTGGATTAGAGGAGATTTAGTAATAGGACATGATAGCTGTCATTTTCAACTTAAAGAGAAATCATGAGGATGTGTCCATCGGTTGATTCATAAAATGTTCTCAAATAACTCAACAATTCTAAGAGTGACCCTGAAAAAATACATATTTTTTCCAAGAGAGAAGACCTAAGAAATCATTTGAAAGAACTGGGACATTGAAGATAATCCATGGCTCAAAAGAAGCAGGAGTCCTGAAACAGGAAAGCATGGTAGAGAGCCTAGGACTTAGAAATGATTCTCTAGCCTTTTCTGTAAGTTTTTTCCTCCTAAATTTCCAATTTTTCAGGTTTATCTGTTCTCAGTTGTGTCCATAAGTTTTATTATTAATTTTTCAGTTTTCTAACTGGATTTTCAGTGCTCTACTTATGTTTGGAGATTTCTAATTGCATATGAAACTTTCTAGTACAATGACTAGCTTTACAACTAGCAGAATAGGCATGACTGGCAAACTTACTCCAGGAAGAGGATCTATAAGTAGTAATACGTGCCAAGAGAAAGGGATATCAATCCTCAAGGAAGTAAAGCAACACTCATTTGAAGGTCAACTACAGATGTGAGAATGAAAAAAGTCAAAACTCAGTAAAAGTCTACTATATTGAAGTGCAGGAGATCCCATAAGATGTGTGAAAAGGCAAGAGTTTTATTCAAAGCCAACTGATCCATGTCTATGGATGTTTTCCCTAATGATTTTTGATATTTGTGTTGTCCTGTATGACAAAATATTTGTATTTGTGTATGTATGTATGTATATATATATATATATATAATTTATTGAATTTAGCATAAATATTCACTGAGTCTCTCCATGTGTAGGTGTCTATAGCTATTATCTCCATAAATAAATTTTGAGACTTGAATTCTGGTCAGAATCTAGATGAAGGGAACACTAAGTGCCAGCATACTATTGGAGGTGGTTCTGTGTAGGAAGAAGTGAGGCATTAAACTTGGAGACAGTTTTCCTTTTGCTGTTTACTTTTATCACTGGACAGTTAAGAAGACAGACTATAAATCCCCTTAGGAGCAGGTAGACAGCCTCATTCATCCTTGATTGTTCATAAGTACAGAACTGTGTTTGGGAATCCAAGGACAGCTCCTCTCCCCATAAAAAACTGGGGATTCAAGCATTCAGAAGTGGCATTTAGCACAACAGAGGTATCCTGATTATTTGGTCAGTGTCCAAGCAAACATATCATATCCAGGGGCAATCAGCTAGGATATTATTTATGAAGCATGGAGATGTTTACAAGCTGAAAACAGTAAACTTTATTCAGGGAAGGACTGCATTCAAAATTTGGTAAATATAATTCAGATGTGTAATAGAGGCATATCTGAAGGGATATATTGGAGTTCCTTTCTGATTAAATTTACTGGAGCTAAGAGAGAATAATTGCTCACTTGGACTTGCTCCTGAGACTTCATTTTCCACAAGATTTTGGGCCTATTATGTAAGGCAGTTGTGTCAAGGAAATATAGTTCTTGATTGGTATGAGTACTTATGGAAATAAAGGAAGGAAGTATTCTAGGTACTACCCAAGACAGAAGCGGGGCCAGCAGCTATAGAGCCTGCTTTCTGACTGCTGAGAACTCACTGAGTTGAGATGCTACATGAAGAAATATTTCCCATCCCTTTAGTTTAACCATACATATCCAAGACAATTTTCCTGTCCTGAAACATGCATCTGTCAGCTAGGTTTTCCCTACAAAATTGCCTCACAAGTTGTGAGGGCAACTGAAGCAATTTAGAAGTTCAAAGAGAGACATATTTCATCTTGAGAAAGAACAAGTGTTACCTTGCAAAGGTCTCCGTCTCTAGCTCTAGGAACGATCTCTTGAAGTCTTTACTCTCTTCTCACTACTTTCTTGATAGTGAATGGAACAAAAGTAAAAAAGGCCCTTGGCACAAAGCAACCAATCTGCTAGGAGATAATGAGATTAGCTCTTGAGAGTTTTGGAAGAAAATTACTTCTAATTCTTTGCAAAGAGAAAGGAAGGAAGGAAGGAAGGAAGGAAGGAAGGAAGGAAGGAAGGAAGGAAGGAAGGAAAGAAGAGAGGGAGGGAGAAAGAAGAGAAGAAAAGAGGGAAAAAAGAAAGGAAGGAAGGAATAAGAGAAGAAAGGAGGGAGGGAAAGAAGGAAGAAGGAAAGGAAGGAAGGAAGAAGAGAAGAAAGGAGGGAGGGAAGGAAGGAAGGAAGGAAAGAAGAGAAGAAAGGAGGGAGGGAAGGAGGGAGAGAAGGAAGGAGGGTAGGAAGGAAGGAAGGAAGAAGGGAAGGAAGCAAGAAAGGGAGGGAAAAAGCAACGAAAGTAGGAGGGAAGGAAAGAAGGGAGGGAGGGAAGAAAGAAGGGAGGGAAGGGAAAGAAAGAAAAAAGGAAGTAAGGAAAGAAGGGAAGGAGGGAGGGAGGAAGGAAGGAAGAAGAGAAGAAAGGAGGAAGTAAGGAAGAGAGGAAGGGAAGGAGGGAGGAAGGAAGGAAAGGAGAGAAGGAAGAAGGGAGGAAGAAGAGAAGAAAGGAAGGAGGGAAGGAAGGAAGGAAGGAAGGGGGGAAGAAAAAGAAGGAAGAGAGGGGAAAAGCAACCTTTAAAATGTACATTGCAAACAGAATTAACAAGATGCTTGGAGCCAACAGGCAATCTTTTGATTATTAAATCAGGATAATAATCTCCCAATTAGTTGAAGTTAGCACAAATATCCACAGATTTTGTTCCTCATACTTTATACTTTCTATAGAAAGTCACAAACTCAGCAGACCTCTAAATCTTTTCTTTTTTCAGAGAAATGTAGAGTTGAATAGGTTTCTAGTTTTCAAAGTTTTTCAAAGTTTTCTCTGAGAAGCCAGAATTTCATTACTCTATGCTGGATTATTTTAATAAACTGAGCTTCAAGTCAGGGAAAGGAAAAAAGGTGATAAGAGGCTTTTAATTCTCCTGAGAAAAATTATACATCTGCTGCTACAGCTGTCTCGAATGCCCTTCCTGATCCCATCTCTAAGAGAACTTTTTTTTTTTTTTTTAATTCCTGTGGTACCTGAAACTCCATCCTCCAGTCCTGATCTGGACATAATTCTTTTTTTTTTTCTTTTCTTGGGGGAAAAAATGCAGTTCCCAGGATCTTTAGCAACTTGTATCTTTCCACAAGATGTTAGTTCGGAAGAGTTGTTCCATAAGAAAAAGAGAAAAAGGCTGCTTTTCTCACTTTGAAGGCAAGCATTTCTGAGATGCTGCTTTTTTAGGTTACTCTGGTAGGAATTGGGGATGAATTTGTGCATATTCAAGAATGAATATTGAGTTGTGTTTTCTTACATTCTTTTCCACTAGCTTTTAGTCCGTAAATATAAATAAATATATGTGTGTGTGTATATACATACACACACACACACACACACATATATATATACATTATTTGTTAAATTATAATTCCCATTTGACCTGTTGAGCACTAAATATCTAATGACTTTAGCTTGACTTTAGACTTCTCCAGTCTGTTGACAGATTGGTACTCAAGTCATAAGGAGATAATTTTGATTATCCATAAATACTTCAAACTGAGTTCAAGTAATGTAGATTACTGGGGTAAATGGGATTAATATTATATAACTTGACTATGTGCAGCCTATATATGTTATATAATATTTGACCATATTCAATCTACATACATTTATATATGTATCTCATGCAATTAGCAGGGACTGTAAATTTTTTGAACCAGGGAAATGTAATTGGGAGTAGATAATTTTTTCTTCTCTCTCTCTCTCTCTATTTTGGACATGTTACATGAAAAAACCTCTTATGCAATTTGATTTGATCTAGCTGCTTTATGGGAATTCAAAGGATAGAAAGACATTTGGAGAGCTGATGCTACATGCCATTGTAAGATTCAGCCAGAATCATGTTGGCATGAACAGAAGATGCTCAAGCTGGACACTAGGAAAGAGAGGAGATGCTAGCAAAAAATTTTTAGAACTTCATATGGGATTGGAAAGGAATTTATTTGGATTTTAGTGAAATTCCCATACTTTACCCTACCTCAGTAATTTGGGACTGTGGGCCCCATGTACAAAGGAAGCCTCAAGAATAATAGGGGTTATGTGGAGGGGTATTTTTGGCAGATTTTTTTTTCTTTAGCTATATAGACACTCCCACAGATTTAAAATTAGAAATATGAAAAACAAAACAAAAAATAGGAAGATGGTTTCTTGGGAAAAGGGAATAGTGGCATTTTAAAAAAGAGTTGAATTGTGGAAAATTTCTGGATATTCAAGTAGGTGTGAGATAACCATCCTGACTTGATAATCAAGAGATTGACTATAGACTCCATGCATCTTAAAAATCCTATTTTTAAAAAAGCTTTGCAAAGAAAGGAAGCCACTTCCAACCAAAACTAAAACCCTTACAAGGAAAGCAGATTGTGGAGACTAGTCAGCAGAATAGGAAGATAAATAGCAGAAAGCATCACATGCTAGAGGAGAACTGAAATGTTGGTAGCAACAAAACAGAGTAATAGGAAGTTGAAGTAATACAATGTTGAGAGGACCACCTTCCTGAAATGAAGGAGAGGTGTAGCAGAAGGGTTGAAGAGATTATACAAAACCATTGATGAGCAGCAGTGATCAATGACTATTAAGAAAAGGACAGTGAATGTAGCAGGAAACTAGAAATATGGCTCAGAGAGAAGAAATAAGTAGGGAAGCATTGATGAAGAGGAGCAAATCCTAACTACCTAAGACTGGAATCATTCCTTACCCAAGGCACTATATGCATGGAAACTGTACAGGGCTCTGAGGAGAAAGCTCATTAGAGGTATCTATTTATAGGAAGCTTCAGTGGCTCCCTGTTACTTTTAGTTTCAAATATAAATTCTATCTGGCTCTTAAAACTCTTTATAATCTGGCTCCTTCATATATTTCCAGTCTTCTTACATATCGCTCCCTTTCATGCATTCTCTGGTCAACCTATATCAGTCTATACACTGCATCATATGATATTCTCTCCTCGTCTCTGTCTTTGAACAGACTGTACTCTAAACCTGGAATACTCTCCTTCTTCATCTTTGTCTCCTTGAATAACAGGCTTCCTTTAAGATTTAGTCCAATTGCCCTATCCTCTAAGAGGCCTTTTCCTGTTCCCTCCAGGTGCTAATGAATAGAACCTAAACATATTTTATATATACCTACTTATGTACACATTGTCTCCCCCATTAGAACATAATCTCCTTGAGGGTAAGGATTGTTTTTGCTTCCCCCCCGCCCTCATCCTCAATGCTGAGTACATTAACTGGCACACAATAATCAGTTTAAAAAACTTTTGATTGATAGGACTCACATATGAGTCTTTTTTCCATTACCTTATAAATAAAACTGTTCACATATTGAGTCTGTGTGTTCTTTAGGGAAGCTGATGGCTACCTTTGGGTAAATGTTAAGTCCTGGGATTCTCAGATCATTTGGGTAAGGATAACTAGTCCAAGAAATGAGGGGTCCCCAAAGTGTATCCACTCCTTTTTACTTCTTTATAGGATAAGATAAATTTCTATATCCAATTGAGTGTGTATATTATTCTCCCCTTTGAGTCAATTTTGATGAAAGTAAGGTTTAAGTTTTGCTACCACCTCCATCCCCATCTGTCTCTACATTAAAATGGCTTTTTCATGCCTCTTTTATGTGGGGTAATTTACCTCATTCAATCTTCCTTCTTCCAGTGCAATTTTCTTTCTCATTTCTTTATTTTGTTTTTTTGGGGGTATCATTCCATCCTTCTTCCAGTGCAATTTTCTTTCTCATTTCTTTATTTTATTTTGTTTTTTGGGGGATATCATTCCATCAAAGTCATGTTATATCCATAGCCTCCATTTATATGTGCTCCTTCTACTTGCTCTTATAGTAATATAATTAAGAGTTATAAATATTATCTTGCTATATAGAAGTATAGACAGTTTAATTTGATTGAATTTGTTGTTTTCTCTTTCTTGTTTCTTTTTACCTTTTTGATGTTTCCCTTGAGTCTTGTATTTGGAAGTCAAACTTTTTATTCAGCTCTGGTCTTTTAATTAGAAATACTTGAAAATTCTTTATTTCATTAAATATTCATTCCCCCCTGAAAGACTATATTTAATTTTGCTGGGTAAATAATTCTTGGTTGTATCCTAACTCCTTTGCCTTTAGGTTTAATATATTCCAAGCCCTTCAGTTCTTTAATATGTAATCTTGACTGTAGCACTATGATGTTTGATGAGAGTAAGGTTTACACATTGCTCCTCTTCTCCTCTACTGTAAAAGCTTTGTATTGTCTCTTTTATGGCAGATAATTTATGTCATTCCACGTCTCCCTTTCCCTTTCTCCCAGTACATTCTTCTCTCACTCCTTAATTTTATTTTTTAGATATTACCCCTTTATATCCAACTCATGACTGTGCTCTCTGTCTATATATACTTCTTTTGACTGCCCTAATAATGAGAAAGTTCTTATGAGTTACAAGAATTGTCTTCCTATATAGAAATGTAAATAGATTAGTTTATATTAAGTTCCTTATGATTTCCCTTACCTGATTACCTCCTTAGGCTTCTCTCCTGAATCCTGATTTGAAAGTTAAATTTTCTATTCAGCTCTGATCTTTTCATCACAAATGCTTAAAGGTCCTCTATTTCATTGAATGTCTACCTTTCCCCCTGAAGAATTATGCTCATTTTTTTTCTGGGTAGGTGATTCTTGGTTGTAATCCTGCTCTCTGGAATATAATTTTCTAAGCTCTCCAGTCCCTTTAATATAGAACCTGCTAAATCTTGTGTTATCCTAATTGTAGCTTCATTATACTTGTGTCTTTTCTGATGCTTAGAAATATTTTCTCCTTACTTGCTATTCCAAAATTGACTATAATATTCCTGGAAGTTTTTATCATGGGATCTCTTTTAGGAGGTGATCGGTAGATTATTTCAAATTCTGTTTTGCCAGGATGGTTTTTCATGATAATTTCTTGAAAGATGATGTCTAGATTCTTTTTTTGATGGTGGCTTTCAGAAAGACTAAAAAATTTCAAATTATCTCTCCTGAATCTATTTTCCAGCTCAGTTTTTTTTTTCCAATGAGATATTTCACATCGTTTTCTATTTTCTCTTTCTTTTGGCTTTGTTTTATTGTTTCTTGATTCCTCATAAATTCATCAGTTTCCATTTGCTCAATTTTAATTTTAAAAGAATTATTTTCCTCAGTGAGCTTTTGTACCTCCCTTTCCATTTTGCTTTTTAAGGCATTCTTGTCCTTCACAGCTTTTTGTATTTTCTTTTTCATCACTCTCATTTCTCTTCCCAATTTTTCTTCTGTATTGCTTGATTTTCAAAATCTCTTTTGAACTCTTCCATGGCCTGAGATCAATTTTATTTTTCTTGGAGGCTTTGGATATAGGAGCTTTCACTTTGAGTGTACATTTTGATCTTCCTTGTCACCATAATGGTCAGAACCTTTTTTTTTTTTTTTTTTTTTTATTCATTTTCTCAGGCTATTAAATCAGCTTTTAACCCTTTGTTAAAGTAGGGTTCTATTTTTAGAATGGAAAGTACACTATCACAGACTTCAGGGGTTTTGTGTAGATGATTTCAGAGATCTTTCTAGAGACCTGTATTGTCAACCAGTGCTATTATACATATCTATGACAAAGCAATAAAGTCCTGTCTCACTGCTAGCAAAGAGACCCCCTGAAATCTCCTGACCAGCTAGCTGTTCAGCCCTCTTACCTGCTGCTTCTGGTGCTGCTGTTAATTCAGTGGCTTCCACAATCTGATCCTGGTTTGCTGGACTTCCCCTCACACCTTATGTCTTCACCCCCTCACACAAATCTTTCATGACAACCTTCTAAGTCATCCTTGGCATCTGTGAGCTAAGAGGCTAAGAGGCTGTTGCCATTAATTCAGAAGCCCCAAGACCTGCTCCTGTTTTGCTGGAGCCAGGATTGTGCTGGTAAGGTCTGCACCATAACTGTACTCTAGTCCCACCCAGGTACAACAGACCTTTTCTGCTGACCTAAATTGTCTCAGGCTGGAAAATTATTCTATTCCATCTTTTTGTGGGTTCTGATGTTCTAAAATTTGTTTAGAGTCATTGTTTAAAGGTATTTGGTGAGGTTTGGGCAAGATTTGGATTGAGTCCCTGCCTTTATTCCATCATTTTGGTTCCACTTTACCCCTGATATTTGAATTATTTCTTTTTTTATGTGTTTGTAGTACTTTTTCCTTGATCTGTGAGCTCTGGAGTTTGGCTATAGTGTTCCTAGGAGTTTTCATTTTGGAATTTCTTTCAGGCAGGGATTGGTGGATTTTTAAAATTTCTATTTTGCCCTCTGGTTCCAATGTATCAGGGCAATTTTTTTTTTTTTTACAGTTTCTTAAAAGATATTGTTAGGACCCCCTCCTTCCCTTTTTTTGTTATTGTTGATCATGCCTTTCAGGTAGTCCAATAATTCTTAGATTATCTCTCCTTGATCTATTTTCTAGGTCAGTTGTTTTCCCAAATAATAATTTCATATTTCCTTTTTTTTACTTTTTGATTTTATTTTTAATCATATTTTCAGGTCTCCATGGAGTCATTAGTTTTAACTTGTTCAGTTTTAATTTTTAAAGAATTATTTTCTTCAGTGACCATTTGTACTTCCTTTTCTATTTGGCCAATTCTATATTTTAGGGACTTATTTTCCTTAGTGAATTTTTGTATATCTTTCACCATGCTATTGATTCTTTTTCATGTTTCTCTTGCACTACCCTCATTTCTTTGCCCATTTTTCTACCACTTCTTTAATTTGCTTTTTAAAATCCTTCTTAAGTTCTTCCAGGATATAGCCATTTTGACACTGTTGTCTTCTACGTTTAAGTGCTGAGCCTCCATATATCGCTATTGTAACTTCCTATATCATGTATAAATTTTTTTTTTTTTGCTCATTTCTTTTGCCTTTTTGTGACTTGGTTTTTATGTGAAAAATTGGGCTCTGGTCCAACACTGTCCCAAGCTTTATGTGCTGGGACTTGAATCTTATTGTTGGCTTTCACTGAGTTTCAGGACTTAACCTGCTTGCTTTATCTGGAAGATAAGACTTCCCTTCTGACTTGTACTGGGTAGTGGAGTCTCCTTTGGGTTTGGATTTTAGCTGTTGGCTTGCTCCAGGGGTGTGACCTTGGTGCTGGGTTGTTATGGTAACAAAAGTCTTTTGGGTGACTAGAGATAGAAGAGGGATCTTTTTGCTGCACTAACCTAGGAATGGGATTCTGCTATTGGGTTGCTATGGAAACAGAGTCTCTCTGCTGATAGACCTCAGGATAGGGGTCTTGCTGTAGGCCAGCCCTAGCAGGGCTTCTACACCGGTCAGCTGCAGGTCCAGTCTTCATTGGTAGCTTGTTCTGGGAGTGGGATTGCTGGGAGTGGGAGGTTTTTGCTCACTTGACTATGGGGCTGCTGATTTGTAGGGAGATAGGGTCTCAGTGGTGGATTGTTCCAGGCTTGGAGATATGCTGAAAGACCCTTGCTGGGAGATTGTTTGCTGCTGTTGATCCCACTGTTGCTGTTTTGGGACCCTGATTTCTTCCCTCCCTGGTGAAACAGTTCTTTCCTGCCCTGCTGATAAGCTGTTCCTAGATCAATGCTGAGGTGTTTTTTAGTTATTTGGAGGGGAATTTTCGAGGGCCTCAGAGAGTTCCTTCCTTACTTTGCTACACTGGCACTGGAAATCCTGTTTATAACCTACTACCTTCCAGTTTGGAACTCTGCTGATGACCTTCTCCTCTTCTGCTTGGACAGACTCCTGAGGTCTTGAATTCAGTCTGGACCATTGGGAAATGATGTTCATGTCTTCATTCTTTCCTCAATAAATCATTCTATTCTCTTAATTCTGTACTACTTTCATTCTTATTTCAACAGGTGAAATCCTAAAATAATTGACTTTTGGCTACACATCCATTTTGAAACCCCTGACCTTCACTATGGATCTACTTGAATTCTTGATCAAGGCTTTCTTCAGCTTCCTGAACTCTGAGGTCAAGTATTTAGTTGGAAAGGGAGTAAGCAGTTTTGTAGCATGCCATGTTGTATATTCCTGATAGCACGAAATGAGAAGGGCTCACTTTCAAGCTCCATTTTACCAATATTTCACATGAACCTTCACCTCATACCTAAGTCTAGTCTGAATGTGAGAAATGTTGATAGTTAGGTTTCCACAAACATTGCAAAAAAGGACAAGGAGAAGGAGTAAAACATCCTGTTAAGATATCTCTAACCAATCATCTTGTGAGTTAAGGAACTAGCTAAACCTCAAAGTTTCTGATAAGGGATCCCAGGCCTATATTTGGTTGAAACTGTCTGGGTCAGTGGCAGAGCACAAGTTTTTTGCAAGCCTGCATGCTTAATAAACATCATACATATTAATCAACATATCCTAAGGTTGAGGTTAATCACCATTTTTGAACATGGGTTGTGTGACCAGGGAGGAGGAACATGTCTAGGAGCAATATGTAAGGGATGAATAAAGAAGATTGTAACTCAGAAGGCTTTGGACCAACCAGAACTCTGAAGGGAAGAGTAGGACTAACCTTAGAATATAAAAGCTTTTTCTTCCTTCTGTATCAATGTGTGGACTCATATGGAATTTTCACACCTTTCTTCTGCAGGAGCATATTAAATGTTTAAACTATTTCACTCATCCTGAGTCTGTTCATTCAGTGAAGTCTTTTTGGGGGTTCAGAATTTTGATTTCAAAATGTATAATCTTCAGTGCTCATTATCATCTCTTTTAAGAGAAAGAAAGTTGAATCTCTGAGTGAAATAAGTGTGCTCTTCACATAAGGGTCACACACTTTGATGGACAATTATATAAAAGTAAATGCAGTTTCTGTTTTGGATAAAAACATACTTTAGTGATGTGATTCCATAGCATTCACAGGTGTGACAAGCTTTCCAATCAAGATGCAGACCTTAGTAGTGTCAAAATATTTCTCTAACTTTGTTTGCCTTTCAATTATACCCAGAAACATTCTTCCTGAGCCCCAACTTATGGCATCTACTCCTAGCATCCATATTGCAGCAAGGGGGCTAATATTTTAAAACAATGAAGAATTAGCTTTTTAAAAGATTGTGTTTTCAGCAACAGCAAGATTATACAATAATCAATTCTGACAGATGGCTATTTTCAACAGCAAGGTGATTCAGGCCAGTTCCAATAGTCTTGTGATAGAGAGAGCCATCTGCACCCAGAGAGAGGACTGTGGGGACCGAGTATGAATTATAACATAGTATTTTCACCTTTTTTATTATTGTTTGCTTGAATTTTGTTTTCTTTCTCGTTTTTTCCCTTTTTGATCTAATTTTTCTTCTGCACCATGATAATTGTGGAAATATTGCATAGAAGAATTGTACATGTTTAACATATTGGATTACTTGCCATCTAGGGAAGGGAGTAGAGAAAAAAGAAGGAAAAAAATTGGAACACAAGGTTTTGCAAAGGTAAATGTTGAAAATTATGCATATGTTTTGAAAATAAAGATTCAATAAAAAAAATAATAAAAGGCTGTAATTGCCAACTCTAGTCAGTGATGCTATAGTGCAGTACTTCAAGGAAACACTAACAGAGAGAATGAAAAGAGAGCAGAAGCACTTTTGGACCTCAGTTTACTTTTCAATAAAATGAGAATTGGTCTAGATGATGTCCAAGATTTTTTTTCCAGTGCTAATCCACTCATGTCCTAAGTTCCTTTCCTGTTGCAGGATGATAATGTCATAGATCTAGAGCTGGAAGGGACTTCAGAATTTATCTAGTCCAACTCCTTTATTTTGCAGATGAGTAAATTGATATCCAGTAAGGTTAGGTGAGTAACGGTACATAAGTAGAAGAATCAGGATTTGAATCAAAGTCATGTGGCTCCGTGTCTAGTACTTTTTCTAGTGCTTCTCCTTGTTCTAATGTTCCTTTCTGATGAAGAGCTGAATGGTGGGTGTATTGGGCAGAAAGAAACTGAAGAATTGATAAAATTGATCACTGGGGTAGGGTAGGAGAAGACATTGATAGAGATCGATCACTTTAGCTCTGTGGTCCTGTCCTCTGAGGAAGTCATCCAATCAGAAATCCAAGTTATATGCAAGTTATGTCAAACCTCCGAGGTCCATCCTCTATAAGGGTTTTAGGCAGCTTCACCTTGTCATGTCCTGTTAAAAATTCCATTCATGTCCTTGAGGTTAAATTTTCCCAATGAAATATGACCTATGCCCTAACACTCTCTTCCTTTGGGTCAGTCCATCAAGGTACTCTGCCTCAATGTCTTTCCTCTTATCCCTCTCCTCTGTCATGTGGTATCTCTCCTAATTTCACTATGCCTCTCAACCCTCCTCTTCCTCATAGGTAACAGCCCTTTTAGGATGTTAAAGTCCATTTTAGGATTAGCCTGCTAATTTGGAACTATGCTCAAAAAGTTATCAAACTGTGCATACCCTTTGATCCAGCAGTGCTACTACTGGGCTTACATCCCAAAGAGATACTAAAGAAGGGAAAGGAACCTGTGTGTGCACGAATGTTTGTGGCAGCCCTGTTTGTAGTGGCTAGAAGCTGGAAACTGAGTGGATGTCCATCAGTTGGAGAATGTTATGGAATATTATTGTTTTATAAGAAACATCAGCATGGGGTAGCTAGATGGCGCAGTGGGTAGAGCACCTGCCCTGAAGTCAGGAGGACCTGAGTTCAAATCAGACCTCAACCTCAAACACTTAACACTTCCTAGCTGTGTGACCCGGGGCAGGTCACTAATCGCCTCAGCAAAAAAAAAAAAAAAAAAAAAAAAAAAAAAAAAAAAGAAACAATCAGCAAGATGACTTCAGAGAGGCCTGGAGAGACTTACATGAATTAATATAAAGTGAAATGAGCAGAACCAGGAGATCATTGTACACGACAACAAGATTATATGATGATCAATTCTGATGGACGTGACTCTTTTCAACAATGAAATGACTGATGCCATTTCCAATGATCTTGTGATGAAGAGAGCCAACTGCACCCAGAGAGAAGCCTGAGGGAACTGAATGTGGACCACAACATAACATTCTCACTGTTTTTGATGTTGTTCACTTGTATTTTGTTGTCTTACTCATTTTCTTTCCTTTTTGATCTGATTTTTCTTTTTCAACAAGAGAATTGTATAAATATGTTTACACATATTGGATTTAATATATATTTTAAGATGTATTGGATTGCTTGTCATTTGGAAGGAAGGAGTGGGGGGGAAGGAGGGGAAACTCTGAAACACAAGGCTATGCAAAGGTCAATGTTGAAAAATTATCCATGCATGTTTTGAAAATAAAAAGCTTTAAAGACTAAAAAAAGAGAAAAAAAAAGATTAGTCTCCTAGCAAAAGACATGGTTCAACGTTATAGTGTACTCCCTTTCTGTTGGGTAAATTGTGAGTTCCACTAAGAAACTTGTCTTTCATATGCTCTCCCACTCTTTCACATTTACCATTCTGGTATCTATTGTATCCCATCATTTTGTCTGTAACCTCTTCCTTAAACAAATCTATCTTTTGCCAAAGAGAATGGCAATTGTGAATTCTTCACTTGACTAAACGCCAACTTTTGGTGCTTTTCCTAAAGCACATCATTTGGTGCCTAAATAACATTTGGTGCTGCGACAGCCACATCACTTTCCATCTCTCACCTTCTCTGTTTTATTTTCCAAGGTCCTTTTTGGACTGGATAGCCTATGATTCTGTATACACCTGCCAGATTTTGCAGTGAATGAGCCAGTTTAACTACTGGAGAGAAGCTCTTATGCCAAAGAACAAGTATAATTTACTCAATGTTCTGTGGGCCCAGCCACTGATTTTAATTGGTTTGTGTTCATTTGCATCTCAAAAGATTATGCATGAAGTAATTGTCCATTTTGTTAGCTTACCCACATCTACTTCTTCCCTTGATTCACTAGAGACATGAGCTGAGAAAATACCAGGAACTGAAGTTCAAACCTTGAACTTTTGTCCAAAAGCAAATAGAAAAAAGGCTAAAGTTAAAACGATCCCTCCCTCTCTCTTTCCCTCTCTCCCTTCTTCCTTCTTCCTCGATCCCTTTCTTTTCTTCCTCCCCTCCCTCTCTCCTTCCGCTCTTTCCTCTCTCCTTCCCTCTTTTCCTTCCTTCTTTCCCTCCCTCCCTCCTTCCTTCTTTCTTCAGTGTGCCTAGTCTTACAGCCCTAGTTCGGAAAACTGTACATAATCACGTGAGGAGGAGATTGGTTCAATGAAAAGAGCGCTAGAGACTTGGAGCCAGCAGTCCTAAATTAGAATCTAAGCTCCTTCACTCACTATGGTTGCTCAACCTTTCTAGCCAGTTTCCTCGATAAAATGGGGATAATGATACTTTCACTATTTGTCTGTAGGGGTTGTTGTGAGAAGACGATTTATAAGAAAACCGTAAAGCTCTAAGAATTGTTAAGGATGAAGAAGATAGGAACGGAGAAGTAACAAAGCAGACTTTAGCTCCGGGGTTCTGGGCACTAAGGCTAAAAAGGAGCTCGGCAGAGGACGGGCAGATGGAGGGAGTGTCCTTGGAGAAGTTAGCGGCTTAGGATCTGGAGCTCAGCGGCCCGAGCAGTTCCCGGAGCCTCTTTCGCCTCAATGACCTTCTGGGCTGCAGCCCGGGCCCGGACCCGCCGAAGCCCCGAGGCCAATGTGGGGGCGGGGGCTAGGGACGGCAGTAGGGGAGGAGCCGGCCGGTCGGGCGGCCGAGGAGGCGGGGGTGGTCTGACGGCGGGGGCCGGACTCTGGGCTGGCGGGCGGGGATTGAGCCCCCTCGGGAGCCTAGGGCGGCGCGCGCCGAGCCCTCCCCCCCGCCCCCAGCCTGGCGGGGCCGAGTTTGGGGGCTGGCGGTAGCGGCGGCGGCGGGAGGGAGCCCGGGAGTCAGCGAGGCCGCCCGGCCGCCCGCGCTGCTGGCGAGATGCGGTCCGGCTCCGCGCTGTTTTGGCTGCTTCGCTTGAGGTGGTCCCTAGGGCGCCAGAGCTCCGGGACCCCAACCTGGACTCGGATTTCCCCTTCCCCTTCTCGTTCCCTGCTCCTGGCATGAATAGAAGAGCGGGGGGCGCCATGGAGGCGGAGGGTGAGTTGGGAGAGGGGAGGAGAGAGGAGGGGGCGGGGAGGGGGGGCAGGGAGGGAAGGAAGCTGAGTTTGGACCCGCCCCTGGAGCAAAGTGGGATAAGGAAAGGGGGGGGGGGGGGTCGGTATGTGCAGTTCGGGAATAATAGATTTAGTGCTGTGGGGGCCCTTCGGGATCGTGTAGGTCAATCTCTGCATTTTACAAAAATGGAAACTGAGGTCCACGGGCTCTTCCTCCCACTTTGCCCGGTTGGATCGTGTGCCTTTGCTTAAGAGCAACAATCCTATTCATCCGGTTTGATGAAAAGGCCCACCGGAGGTCATCCAGACTGTGCCAGGATCTCGGTCTATGTCTCAGTTTCAGACTCGATCCAGGGAAAGTGGGCTATTTCTCCCCATCCTGTCGGAGTCTCTTCCCCCACTCCTCACCCCAGCCTCCCGTCATTCCCACCTTGGAAATGAGGCTACTTGGGAGTGGAAATGTTAATGCAGAAGCAGCCTTAAGATTTTTATGGTGTTACTCTTTGTAACTAAAGTAAATGGGTATCCATGCAGGCCCTTGTCCTAAGAGCCCCCACTAAAACTATTTTAAACCGGTCTTGGAGGTTGGTTTTTGCAGGAGACTTGAATGAGAACAACTCGTAAAAAACAAACAAACAAAACTTTTAACGTAGAATGGAAGAGAAGAAAACTTTCCGGGGCTAAGGAAGCATTGATACTACTCTTCCTTGTTCTTACCCTGCTCCTCATCTTCACCCCTTCCCACCTGCAAGGGGGGGAGCTCTGTGATTGGAGCCCAAAGTTCTTACTCAGGGGTGCTTCTCCTATCTGGAGCCCTTTCAGAAAAGCTGTAGGTGTAGGTAACAGTCTGGCAAATTCTTATTCTTCTAAGCCTCCCTCAGTTATATAGTCGTTACCCCCAAAGGGGGGCCAGAGAACTCTAGTCAGCCTTTTCCCTAAAATAATGAAAGATGTCATTAAAGAAAACAGTAAAGTATCCAGAGGGAGCAAGGTGTATTGGGAAATATGGAATTGGATTTTGAAGATCTGACCTTAAATCTTGTAAATCTCTTATTTCCTTTGCTCTGTTGGGCATTCTCATCTCTACACTCAGTTTCTCATTTGTATGGTGAAGAAAAGAGGTTGGTTGACCACTAATTTTTCTTCCATCTCTAAATGCTTAAGTAGTTTGCCACCCTGTTTGGGAGACTGGATTCAGAGAGTTTCTTCCCCCCAAGGGCAACTTGCCATTCAACTCTACTGTATATTACAAGTCAGCTCTCAGGCATGGGAGGATACAGGAGCTTTTTTCTAGCTTTATTAACTAGGTTCAAACCAATCCAACAAGCAGTTATTAAGCATCTGGTACTTACTAAATTTTGAGCTAAACAGTGAGGATATAAAGAAAAAATATAAAACTCTCCTCTTTCAAGTACCTTATATATTGGAAGATCAGTAGATAGGAAATAAAACATAGCAAATAAGAAAATACAAAGATTATGCAAATACATTTTCTTAAGGCAGAAGTATGACTGATTATGCTTTAGAAGAAGGGTTTGTGGGCCCTTGTAACAATCAATTGATCAATAAACATTTAAGCCAATACTATGTGCCAGGCACTGTAAGTGCTAAGGGCACAAAAAAAGCTGAAGGCAGTCCCTGGCCTCAAGAGACTTACAAACTAATGGATTGGATCCTTAGAACCTAGCACAGTGCTTGACACATTAGCTGAAACTACAGCTGAACTGTCAAATTCCTTAGTGAAGCAAATAACTAGATGAAAATTCATTTGGAATACTATTAAGTGTGGGACATTTTTTTTAAAAAAGAAAAACTCAATTGGAAAATGTTTTTAAAAATCAATAAAAATACAATTCAACATAATGTTAATTTGTGATTTTCTAAGTTAATATGGCACCATCAGGCATCCTATTCTATTTGAATTCCATATTACTGAGTTATAGGATATATCGAATATGAATTCAGCTTCTTTGGGATACTGGAACATTGATTTATTAACCCAGATATTTGGATATGTTTTGAGTGACAAGCCAGGGAAGTTCACACTGCTACCTTGAAATGAATCAGTGCCTGACCATCATAAATTGCAAGAGAATGGAAATTCATAATCACTTGGTTCTTTCCCAGTGTTTGTTGATGGACAGATTTTCATCTCCTGCTTTACTTATCCCTGTGATTTAGTGACAGCATCTGCTGAGGTAAAAATCCTTTCCATTTCTTACACTTCCCATTCTGTCACCTGGATCCATCTCAGCCCCACAGTTCATATCACCCTCTCTTCTTCTTTTTCATTTTACCCTCTAGAAAACCAACTCTAATTAAAAAAACAAGCTTTTTTTTTTTTTTTTTTTTTAACAAACTTTCCTTCTTTTTGGATGTATTTATTTTTTTCCTCTTTCCATTTTCTCATCTCTCCAGAAAGCAGTTCCTTTCTAATTATTCTTCCCAATGCTAAATATTCATCTTTCATTTCTCCTCATTTTTTGAGTTTTGATTCCCACTATCCTTTTCAGATAGACCCTTTTCTACCATTATGTAACACTCTCTCTTTCCTTGAGGTTTTCTCTCTGTGTCCATACTACCCAGTCCACATCTTTGTGGCAGTGATTTGCTGACCTACATTTTGTTTCTCTTTTCTTGAGGACTTCAATATCTGGCTCACAGATATATCCACTCTAACCTTTGCCCTCAGATTTAAGGATGTTAATACTCACATTGTTGTGTCCCAAACACCCTGATCTACCGGTTTTCTTAAGTTTCATGATCTGAACCTGAAGGTTCAGGTTCAGCAACAGCAGAGATAACCATATTCTTGTATCACCATCTGTTCAATTAACTGTGTCACCAGAATTCTGAAATTCCTTTCTCTAATAACAGTCTTTCACTTTGTCTCACTCCTCCTAAACCTCTTTTTCATCATCACTATGCTATCCAAGCCCTTTACCCTTCCTTATTCCTCTAGTTCATCTCACTCTTCTCTCTTCCCAGTCTTGATCCTATCTGTGGTTGACCAATTTAATCATATGCTATTATATATTTTATAACTATCTTCTAGCTTTAGTCCCTTATCCTCTTTTCGTATATCTAGTCATACCTTGGTTAGTGATAGTTTAGGGTTACCCCATCACCTATCTTCCTATTCTACTGCTAAAGAAAACCACAATTGTGTCAAGTAGTTATGCTACACATTTATGTTATCTTATCTCTCTAGGTCCTAGCAGCAACATGTTAATTCTTCCCTGTTTGACTTTATCACACTCTCCCAAGGTCAGGCCAAGTCCCTAAGGACCACCTAAAAATAGAGTCAGGATGTGACTCTGTAGTAGTGTTGGGATGTTTAAAGCCAAATTAGCCATATTACTTATCTGTTGCCTCATGGATGCTGTGAGTCAAATGAAATGACAAGACATTGGAATATGGTGGAAAGAATATATAGTTTTGGAGGTAGGGGACCTGGTTCAGATGTTTGCTCTGCCTCTTGTCAGGTGAGTGATTGTGGACATCTAACCATCTCTGTTCAGTGAGGATGGTAATAATTACACTACTTTTCTTCTCACAGTTGTTGTGAGGAAAATTCTTTGTGAATCTTAAATCACTATAGAAATGAGTTACTACTGATAATGGATATTTGGGGAAGAAGTTTTTGGGCTTGGCGTTTATTCAGTCAACAAGCATTTATTCAGTACTAAACATACAAATAAACATAAAACCCAAAGTCTCTTCTGTCCAGAAGTTCACATTCAATAAGTGGAAGTTAACATGCAACCAGATAGTAAACTGGAAGTAATCTCACAGGGAAAGCAGAAATAGGATGGAAATGGGGGAAGAGGCCTTTTGCAAAAGGTAGCATTAAGCTGAGTTTTTAGGTCAGCTAGAAGTGAGGAGAGAGAGTTTTGGCAATTGGGGACATCCAGGAAGGACTTCATGGAGTCTCTCAAAAGTCATGAAGTTGAAAGATGAGATGTATACTCTGACCTGCATGAAGGAGATTAGAACAGGAAAGTAGGAAGGGGCCAGATTGTGAAGGTATTTAAAAGCAAAATGGGATTTTATATTTGATTCCTGAAGTAACAGAGACACTGAAATTTACTGAATGGCCAGGAGTACATAGGACAAAGGCTTAATAGTCCAGTACTGATTCTCTGGGGGAAGTTCCTATTTGTACTGCTGAAGAGCCTCCTAAAATAGTTTTACTTATTCCAGAAGTCTTTTTGACAAATTAAAAAGATTCTTTCTGTTTGTAGATGGGTAGAGAGGGTAGCAACCTCATATCTCTTTCTTCTCCTTCCTTATATGGAAGAGATGAGCTCCTAGTAGAAAGAAGTTATTCCTTTGTTTTTGAAGAGGACCAATGACATCACTGGTGATGTCTTGACTTGTGTGTGAATTGGACTTAAGTGAGGCACTACGCAAAATCATCAGCCTCACCCCTTTTTTCCCTGAATCATCAAAATCCAGTGGCAGGACAAAAGTCAAGACAACTTGTGGTGGCCTAGAATGTGATAGATAACCTTGAAGTCTTGAATACTGGACCAAGTTCTAAGTATTATTCAGTACTGTTGATTGATGACTTTTTGTCTCAGACTGAGCCCCAATCGTTATTGAGCTGAGTGGTCTTAGGCATTGTCATCATTGCCTAGCCATCTCTATGAGCAAATAAAGCACAAGAGAGGGTAGGGAACATGGGTCTTATCTGACCATATAATCTAGTTTATTTAAGGGAAATTAAGGTGGCTGCTTAATTCTTGTAAGAAAGCAGGAGAGGAAGAGGATTAATAGGCATGAATATAGTGATTTGGGGACTCATCTAAAGGTGATAATTAAACTCAATTGGATGAATGAAAGGTAAGGGAGAAAAGAGATTCCAGGAGAGAATCTTGTATATATATATGGGAAGAACACCTATATTTAGTTGAATAGAAATGAAGAAAAAACAACCCAACAAGTAAGAGAAATATCACAGAAAGTGCAGACTTTGGAGGAGTTCTGGCAATGAGAAGAGATCTATATGATGATAATTTGATGGGACAGTAGGGCTAAATGAATAAGGATAGGAAATGCTTGCATCAAGGCTTTTTTGTTCATGCTTCCATCCCCACCTTTCTCAATCTTAGTCCATACTCAAGGGCTGTGTCTTTCACCAAGCCTATGGGATCATAGGATTTTGAACAAGAAAGTAAATGAGAGAATTGAGTCCCAGAATAAAAAAAAGCAAGTAATTTGAACTTCTGTCTTTTGACTCCAAAGATAGGACTCTTTCTATTATATATCACATTCCTTCCTAATTGGTTGTTTCTTCTCTATCTTCTGAATTCCTCATGGTATTTTTTTTTCTAGGCAAGTATCCATTAGTGTATTCTTTATTGCACTGTACTTCTTTGTATAGTTGTCAATCCTCTCTCCAAAATAACAACAAAAACAACGATGATAAAGAAGATGACAACCACCCCTTACCTATAAGTTACTCCATCCAGCCTAGGGGCTTTCTGGGTTTTGTTTGTCTCTCTCTGTCAATAGGAGGCAGTGGAGGGTCCCACTCTTAGGAGTATTTGATAAAGAACCAAGGTCCATGGGCACCCATCTGCTGTTTACACTTTTAAGATGAATTTCTTGAGAGGTTTGATATCAGAAGACTTGAATTCACATTTTTCCAACTGTAGGGCTGCCATTCTACGTGCTAATCTGGCTGCTTTTTGAACGAATTGAGAAAGATCCTGTGATACAGGGAAAACCTATTGGCTTTGTAGTTAGAGAACATGGATTCAAATTCCATCTTTAACACTTAGTACTTTTGTGACTTTGGACAAGTCATAATTTCTTTCACCTTAGACTCCTCATTTGTAAAATGAGATTTCATTAGATGATCTATGGGATCCCTTCTGGTTCTATGTTTGTGAGCCCCTGTCCCTTTCTTTCTATACAAAATGGGAAAAAAATGCATATACTGGTATCTCTGTCTACATAAAGTCCTAAAAGTCTTAGTGCAACTTTAAGTTTTAATAAACTTACAGAGTTATCAAATTAAGCTAATTGTAATTAAAGCTTTTTATTTTCAAAACATATGCATGGATAATTTTTCAACATTAACCCTTGCAAAACCTTGTGTTCCAATTTTTCCTCCCTAACCTCTCCCCCCAGATGTCACATAATTCAATATATGTTAAACATGGTGAAAATATATGTTAAATCCATTATATGCACATATTTATATAGATATCTTGCTACACAAAAAAACAAATCAAAAAGGGGAAAAAAGATAAAGAAAATAAAATGCAAGCAATCAACAACAAAAAGAGTGAAAATGCTATGTTGTGATCCACACTCATTTCCCACAGCCCTCTCTGTGGGTGTAGAAGGCTCTCTTTATCACAAGATCATTGGAACTGGCCTGAATGATCTCCATGTTCATCAGAATTGATTGTGTTGTTTTTATGTACAATGATCTCCTGGTCCTGCTTGTTTCACTCAGCATCAGTTCATGTAAGTCGCTCCAGGCCTCTCTGGAATCATCTTGCTGATCATTTCTTATAGGACAATAATATTCTGTAACATTCATATACCATAACTTATTTAGTCATTTCCCAAATGATGGGCATCCACTCAGTTTCTAGTTTCTTGCTACTACAAAAAGGGCTGCCACAAATATCAAATTAAACTATTAATTGATCAACTAAAGCTTAAAATTGGAATAAGACTTTTGAGACTCTGTGTATATGTATATGTGTATATGTATATAAAATCACATAAAGAATGCTAACAGATAAATACTATAGGCTAATGTTTTAGTGTATATTACCTGACAGGAGTTATGTGGTGTAGACATGAGTGTTGAGCAATTATCTCTGGCAAACTATTTTTAAAAGGATAACAGTAACAATAGATTTTTATTTTGATTTTACAAAACTCTTTATATGTATTATCTCGTTTGATACTTTAAAAATCACTTAGAAGGACTATTAAATGGGTGCCAACATTATGAAGACATGAATATGAATTCTTTTGAGTGCTAAATAAGAGAGATAGTGTGGCATGGGGATACTGCTTGTGTCTCAGAAAAATGACTTCACACATTGGTGCTCCATGCAGCAAAGTTATAGATGAAGGAGCTCCCTAAACTCATGAAATCATCAATCCAATAAAAAAACAGCTAAATAAACAATTTTGTTTTTACTGTGATTCTGTTTCCATTTGCACAGGCCATTTTATTCTTTGAAGATTGTTTCCATTTTGATAGAAGATGAAATTTAGTTTGTTATTTATTCATATATATGCATTCATTATATAATATCTTTTCTCCAAAGAGTTCCAGGTGCTGGTCTACTGCTTTAGCTGGTTGTGTTTGAAAATGATCATTCTGAAGATAAAAGACTGATCTCCCACTTTGGGTTTCTGCCAAGTCACTATGGGGAAATAGAACCTTCTCAGATCTGAATAACATTTTTTGATAGTCATATTCTTCCCAAAAGCTGGGGCTCTGTTGCAGAGGTGTATGGTTTAGTTTGGATCATTGTTGGAAAACAAATATTTAAACTCCATCTTTCTGAAGAGAGCAAATCACCAGGCAGCATTGTAAATATTCTGGAGTCCTTGTCTGAAGGAGTCAGAGAATTTCAGTTTAAATAGAGATCCAGTTATTTCATGCTTATATCAGAATAAACCTTTGTTAATATGTAGGCATATCTAAATACTCTGTGTGCTAAGAAAACACTTGATAGAGACTGGAGTTCTTTTTATAGCAAAAGTGTATATTTAGGATCCTAGCATTTTAGTGTTAAAAGGACTTTTGAGATTGTCTAATTGAACTGCTTCATTTTATGAGACAAAAACTTGCATCTGCCCCAAAGAGGAAATAACTTGTCTAGAATCACACAGAAAGAAGGCAGTTAGTGGCTGACCTAGGACCAGAATCTTGGTTTTCTGATTCCCAGGGCAGTGTTAGGTCCTTAACAATATAATATATATTAAAAAACAAAACAAAACAATAATAGCTTTTTGTTTTTCAAAATACAAAGATAGTTTTTACAAGCTAATTGTACAATATTTCAGAGTCTGATTCTTTTTGTACAGCAAAATAACGTTTTGGTCATGTATACTTATTGTGTATCTAATTTATATTTTTGTATATTTAACATCTACTGGTCATCCTGCCATCTAGGGGAGGGGGTGGGGGGGTAAGAGGTGAAAAATTGGAACAAGAGGTTTGGCAATTGTTAATGCTGTAAAGTTACCCAAGCATATATCCTGTAAATAAAAGGCTATTAAATAAAAAAAAATAAAAATAAACAAAACAAAACAAAACAAAACAAAGATAGTTTTTAACATTTACCCTTGCAAAATCTTGTGTTCCAAATTTTTCTCTGTCCTTCCCTCCCCTTCCCCCTTTCTCCCTCCTCTAGACAGCAAGTAATCCAATATAGGCTAAACGTGCAGTTCTAAACATATTTCCACATTTATCATACTGCACAAGAAAAATCAGATCAAAAGGGGAAAAATGAGAAAGAAAAAACAAACAAGCAAACAACAACAACAACAAAGGTGAAAATGCTATGCTGTGATCCACGTTCAGTCTCCATTGTCCTATCTTTGGATGCAAATGGTTCTCTCTATCACAAGTCTTTTGGAATTGGCCTGAATCACCTCATCAACATACTATTTTTCAGAGAATGAATGTGGTGTGACCCTGACTTGCCCTGGGCAAGTCACTTAATCCTTATTGCCTTCCTCCCCACTAAAAATAAATAAATAAATAAAATGAAAGTGACAGTTTTATAATAGGAAGTCATCATGAAGAGATCCTTCTAAATGCATTATTTTCAATTTTCCTTAAAGATAAACAGTTTTAGTTCAAGGCATCATGATGGGTATCAAGTGGATGGAGCAGTGGCCTTAGTGCGAGAATCAGGAAGAACCGAGTTCAGTCTTAGCTCTTTTTATCTATGTGCCGGGAGACAATATACTATGCAAATCTCTAAGACTACAGGTTAAAAGGACAGTAGCTACTTGTCCCTTTACCTATAGAATCAGATCTGACTCCTCTTTCTCCCCCCTCCTCCCCACCCCATGTGGCAGTGCTTTGTATTTATTTGTTTTTATAATTTTCTGAAAGATATTCCCAAACATTGGCTGATTCTATGTGTCTACCTCAAGAGAAACACATATCTGAGTTATCTGACACTAGTGTCTCCATGCAAAAAGGTAGACACTTTCACCTGTCAAGATCTGCTATTTAAAAGGGGGATCTGGATGTTTTTATGACTTTGCATGAAGGACAGAATTGGGATCAATAGGGGGATGTCCTAGGCTAGTGCTTTTATTGATATACTTCATTGACACCACCTCCCAGGTGACCTTTTCCCTTTTCTCATTTAGGGCTTCTTTTTTCTTGATTCTTTCTATGAACCTGAATCCCTTTGCAAACTTCATCAGCATAAACACATCAAGACACATCTAGGCAAGACTGTGGCAATCTTGTTTTCAATATGCTATAACATGTTTTACAATGTATCACATAACCTTGGGCTTAGAATGGAGCCTTATATGGAAATATATTAACCTAAAGCTTTTTCAGATTAAAGAAAAATTCAGCATCTTATAGGAACCATTTCCCCTAGATTTCTTGTGAATTTAGTAAAATACTATTACCTAGAACAATGATTCTATTTCTGTGGTATTCAAGATTGCATCTTATTATATTTTATATTATTATTTTTTAAATTCTCATATTGAAATTATTTAAACTCACTTAAGACACTGCCATAAAGCATGTTTAGGGAAAATGGTAGAGGTTATCCTACAATGAAAATAAAGACAGAGTATCAAAACATCTGAAGGTTTGGGAAATTATTAGTCTGAAGCTTAGGATTATATTTCTATTTGCTGGGTATCTATGTCATTTTTTAAATATTAATAGTTACCAGATTTTAAAGTGAGAAAGGACCTTAGAGATCATCTGATCCAGATTCTTCATGATTTGCACAAGACCATACAGCAAATTAATGGCAAAACTGGGACTAGAATCTAGGTATCATGACTCCTAAGTGCTCTTTCTAGTATTACTATAGTTGTAATATGCTGATGGATCTATGATCTCATTGATAAAGTGAGTTTATTCCCTCCAACAGGGCAGGTAACAACTTGTGCATGCCTACTCTTGTGTTTGATTTATCAATAGCTTCCCATAAATCCTTTGCTGATTCCTAAGGATTTTCTAAGTATACTATCATGTCATCAGCAAATAGGAATAGTTTTGTTCCCTCTTTGCCTATTTTTATTCTTTTAATTGCTTTCTCTTCTCCTACTGCTTTTGTTAACATTTCTAGAAATAAAGTATTATATAGGACAAAGGACCATTTTTGCTTTATTTTTGTATTAACTGTGAAAATTTCTAGTGTATATGCATATGTTTGCTTTTAGTACTGTTCTTTGTAGACAAACTTTTTTAAAGTCTAGATGAGAGATGTGCCTTTTTAAAAGCTTTTTCTCCCTACATGGATTAAGATAATCATGTAGTTTTGGATGTTTTTGTCTTTAAATATAATTAATTATGTTGCTTTCTTTGTGTTGAACCATTCATGCATCCCTAGTATAATTTCAACTTGGTTATAATAATTTTTTTTGAAAAAAATTACTGTAATTTTCCCCCTCAATAGTATTTTATTTTTTCAAATATATGCAAAGACAGTTTTCTCATTTTTGTAAGATTTTGTGTTCCAATTTTTTTCTCCCTCTCTGCTACCTCCTCATTCCTCAAGAGAGCAAGCAAATGTATATAGGTTATACATGTACAGTCCTTTTAAACACATTTCCATATTTGAAATGTTGTGCAAGAACAATCAGACAAAAAGGGAAAAAAACTAGAAGAAAAAGCAAATAAAAAAAGTGAAGATACTATACTTTGATTGATGAATGTGTTCAGTCTTTGGATGCTGATGGCAGTTTCCATCCCAAGTCTATTAGAATTGTCTTGGATCACCACAATGCTGAGAAGAGCTAAGTTTATCAGAGGTGATCATCACATAATCTTGCTGTTACTATGTAGTGTTCTCCTGGTGCTACTTACTTCACTCAGTATTAGTGCAGTAAGTCTTTCCAGGCTTTTCTGAAATCAGCCTGCTAATCATTTCTTATAGAACAATAATATTCCATTGTATTCATGTATCGTAACTTATTCAACCATTCTCCAACTGATGGGCATCCTGTTTCCACTTCTTTGCCACTACATTTGCTACAAACATTTTTGCACATGTGGGTCCCCCCCCCCTTTTTTATGAGCTCTTTGGGATACAGACTCAATTACTATACTGTTTTTGTCAGAATTTTATTTAAAAATTTTAAATTGATATTCATTAATGATATTGGTCTACAGTTGTCTCTCTCCTCTCCCTCTCCCTTTGTCCTTGTTTTTCTCATTTCTTTCTGTCTCTCTATTTTATCCTTCCTTGGTTTAGGTATTAGTATTACATGTATTTCATAAAAGGGTCTCCATCTCTTTCTTTTAGAATAATTTGTGTATTATACATAGTAGTTCTTTAGATTTTTGATAGAATTCCCCTATAAATCTATCAAAACAAGATTTTTTGGTAGTTCTCTTTTTTCCTTTTTGAGATTAGATTAAGATTTTAAGATTAATCTTAAAATTATTTAAAATTTCTCTCAGCTGTACTTTTTGCTTATGTATTTTCTGTTGTTGATCGTAATTCTCCATTTTTCTTCTGTCCTTTGTTTTGTTAATGTGTAACTATTCATAGTAGGTTTTGATAATTTTTATTTCTTTTGGTTTTGTTGTGATTTTACCTTATTTTTTGTTTTGTTGATTTCATTTTCTGCCCTTTTAATCATTTGATCTAAAGGTTTATCAATCTGGTTAACCTTTTCAAAGATCCATGAATCCTTAAAAATATTTTTAGAATGAGATTTGGTTTTTATTTTAAATATTATCAATAAATTTTGTTTTTATGTCACCTTTCCCCCAAATATATCACTTTTCTTACTCTACCCAGTGAACTATTCTTTGTAATGCAGAATAAAAAGAAAGGGAAAAAAATGGTTTAGCAAAACTGACACAAAAATTAAATCTGATTGTATATATAATGTTATATGTCCATACTTTTACCTCTGAAAAACAAAAAATACTTTTAAAAATCTTGTAATTAATATTGGTTTTTATAGTTATGTAGAACTTTTTGTGATTTGTTCTTTTTTTTCTTTCCATTTGCATTGTTGCAGTCATTGGGTATATGCTTTTCCTGGTTCCCTTCATTACTTTGTATCAGTTCATAGAAATTTTTTGGTTTTAAGTTTTTTCTTAATTTTCATAATTTAAAAAAATAGTGCAATAATAGTGCAATAATATTTAATTATACTCACTACCACTTTTTTTTTTTAGGTATTTTTAAATCTATGGATATCCACTTTTTTTTCCCTAGTTCTTTGCTACCACAAAAAGTATTGCTATAAATATTTTAGAGTACATTATGTGAGACTCTTTCTTTCATCTTTGATCTCCTTGGGTATGCACCTAGCAGGGGTATTATTGGGTCAAAAGAAATGAACATTTTAGTAACTTTTTAGCATAATTCCAATTATTTTCTGAAACAGAACAATTCACAGTTCTGCCCAGAGTGTATTAGTGTATTATCTTTAAAAGAATAACATTTTGTTGCACCTCTTCTTTTTTAAAATTTAAAATAAGTGCAATTGATATCTTTCGATTTTAAATTACTTGCTTCTTCCCTCTTCAAACCATTAAAGATGCTCTTGATCAATCAAGGTAACTATATCTGTTTATGTATACACACAATTATCATAACATTTTTGTGGAATTGTAAAGGAAGGCATGTGGATCAATAGTTAATTAGTTGCTTTTGGGGGGAATAATAGTAACATTTGAACTCTCTTTCAAGTCTTTAGTATATTCTTTTCCTTCATATACCTTGAGAATTAACTGCTGTATTTCCTCAAAGTTATGTTTTTTTTTAATGCATCCTCTTTTTTTGCATATTGAATCTAATCCATGTAATTTTCTCAACTTTGTTTTCTTCAGTACCCTATCTATTTTCTTCATTTAGCACTTCCAGGATAGAATCCAGATGTGATGATTCCAATGTCATTGATGATGAAAACATTTTTGTAGACGATTCTGCAAATTTTAAAAATTTCATCTTTAAATACTGTCAGGATGATTTGATTTAGAAATCTTGTTAAGATTTCTACAAACTTGTTTTTCCTTCCTTATTTTATAAAACAACACTGCTTGTGATCTTCCACTATCCTCTTCTGCTCGTGATCTTCCACTATCCTCTTCTATAAAGTTCTTACAAATGAGTTTACATTCTAAACGGGTATTGTCCTTAGCTGCTATCTTTCTTACCTGGGAAGGAGACCACGTGTTAGCAGATGGATGCATTTCCTTGACTTTTTAAAATCTCTTCATTATGGTGATTGTTTTATATCATTTAAACTTCTTTAAGAAATTTTGGTAGTCTGTGGCAATGTCTGTTCTTGTGTCATATCAGTTTATCATCTTTTCAGCCTCAGTGGTTTTTAGAAATAGGTCTGTTATACCTTGTGGCACAACATATCTCATTCTTATTTTTTTCATACTTGTTCAGTATTGATTTTAGTTTTTCTTTAACAAGTCATCTCATTCATAAATGATTTCCACATCAGTAACATTTTTTCCTATCTGTTAAATACCTATTAAATATGACTAATATAGAAATATGTTTTACATGATTGCTTACATATGACCTATAATATCGCAGTGCTTACTATCTTAGGGCAGGGAAGCTGAGGGAGGGAAGGGGAAAATTTGTAATCCAAAATAAAAAAAAAAAAGACTTAAAAATTTACATGTAATTGGAAAAAATACAATAATATTTAAAAATAAAGTATCTGTTAAAAACAGGGTTTCTGAACCCATTTTAGTTTTACATTTTTATCAATAAACTGAAAGACATATATCCAATATCTATGGTATATTAAGTAGTGGGGACACAAAGGTAAAAAAGTCTCTGTCCTCAGGAGCTTATGCATTCTATTGGGGAGACAACATGTACAAATACATACAGCATGTACAAATTTATATGCAAAATACATTTTAGGGGGAAAGCAGTAACCCAGAGTTTTAGGTAATATTTATAACATCTAAGAGACAGGTGGATTGTCAACCACTACGAGGACTGGTACAGCCACAAGGCAACTTTCATTAGAAATGCACTTAAGGAGTGGTCATCCAGCTTCAGCCTGAAGACCTCCAAGGAAGGGAAGGTTCATTTTGTTTTGGGGCAGCTCTCATTGCTAGGAAGGTTTTCCTGATATCTAGGTTCAGTTAACCTTTTTACTAATTTCCATCTTGGGCAGCTAGGTGTGCCAGGCTTATAGTAAGACTCATCTTCTTCAGTTCAAATGTGGCTGCAGACACTTACTAGCCATTCGATTCTGAGCAAGTCACTAAATCCTGTTTACCTTAGTTTCCTCATCTGTAAAATGAACCCAGAAAAGGAAATGGCAAGCCACTTCAGAAGAAACTCCAAGAAAACCCTAAATGAGGCCATGAAGATTTGGACATGACTGAACAACAACAAAATGTGTCAGGTACTGTGTTAGGCCCTGGGAATATAGTATAGAAGTCCTCAAGGACTTTACATTCCACTAGTAGAATATAAGACATTTAGGGGAGGATGGTCAGGGAAAGGAGCTGTAGTCTAGGAAGTCTCTGGGGTTGTTATAGGAGCCAGAAGTTGATAGATTCTACATCTTTTCAAGTAACAATATTAATAGTGATTTGATTATTGTTCCCTGAACAAGAATTGAGGGGAAGCTTGGCATGCAGATAGCAGAATGCTATATAAGCCTGGCTCTTGTGTCCTGGGATATGGCTGGAAGGATGTGAGGCATAGTTTGGGTGCCTAGAATCTGAAAATGATTAGGAAGTCTCTGAGCGGGGATTGATGCATTCCCTGTTTATTCTAGCAGCTTTGTCTTGTTAAGTACCAAAGGGAGAGCTATAAAACCATCAAATATAGTGGCTTAAATTTACCAACAGATATAGAAGAACTTTATAAAGACAACTTCTGAATGGCTTTGAAAGAAATAAAGGAAGATTTGAACAAATTGGACTTATATCCCCTGCATATAGTTTATTGTTCAGTCGTTTCAGTCCTGTCTGACTTTTCATGAGCCTGTTTGGGGTTTCCTAATTTTTTTCTATTTTTTTTCCATTTGGGGTTTCTTTGACAGTGATACTGGAGTAGTTTCCTATTCCTTGGCTCATTTTACAGATGAGGAAACTGAGGTAAACAAAGTTAAGTGACTTGCCTAAGGTTATCTAAATTGTAAGTATCTAATGCCAAATTTGAACTCGGGAGGATCATTCCTGACATCAGGCCCAGCATTCTATCCAATAGCTGCCCTATAGTTAAGTTTAAACAATATAATTAAAATGCCAGTACTTTCCAACTTATAGATACAATGCAATCTTTTTTATTTTATTTTTTTATTTAGAAAATATATGCATGAGTAATTTTTTCAACATTGATCCTTAGACAAAAATTTCCCCCTTCCCTCCACCTCCTCCCCTAGATGGCAGGTAGTCCAATACATGTTAAATTATATGTTAAAGCCAATATATGTATACATATTTATGTAGTTTTCTTGCAGCACAAGAAAAATTGGATCTAGAAAAAAAGAAAAAGAAAACCTGAGAAGGAAAACAAAAATGCAAACAAACAATAACAAAAAGAGTGAAAATGCTATGTTGTGATCCACATTCAATTCCCATAATTCTCTCTCTGGATGATACAATGCAATCTTAATCGAAGTATTGGTGAATTACTTTGTGGAACAATAACTGACATTTTTAAATGTTTTAATATTTGTGAAGACCATATTATTATCTCATTGAATTCTATAAGAATCCTTTCAAGGAAGTAAAGCAGCTATTATTACCAACAGTTTATAGACGAAAAATCTGGGGCTCAGAGAAATAAAGTTGCTTATGATTGCAGCTGTTAAATGTTGGGGTATGGGGTGTGTGGTGGGAATTTGAAGCAAGGTTTTCCTAATTTGCTGCCTAGCCCTCTTCCCAGTATACTGTATTGCCTCTCCCATCATGGTGATAACATTTTTATGGAAAAATAAATGGGTAAGGATAACAAAGGGAATGGTCGAAAAGCTGATGAAATGGACCTTGCCTTGGTGGATTTCAAAACATTATAAAATGAAAATTATCAAAACTATCTAGTACTGAGGAAAAATAAACAAATGGATGACTGGAACAGAAAGATTCCAGAAATAGAACTATATATATACAAAGAGAGTCTGATAAACTGAGACACATTAAACTTTGGAAGAAAGGCACCATTAGTAAAAGTAATTGTAAAATTGATAGGCAGTGCATTAAAAATGAGTCTAGAACTATAACTTACGGTATATGCTTTAAGAAATTCCAAACAGATCAGTGAGTTGAATGGTTTAAAAAAGAAAAAAAAATGTTTGTCTCAGCTGTGAAAAGAAGATAAAACATTTTCTTTTTGAACAAATAAAAGTAATTATTGGGACAAATAGACTGATTAAATTCTACTTCAGTTACTAGATCTATGATCTAATTGATAATGTGTACTTTTATCATTAGTATAGATCATAACCTATCCATGTTTTTTCTTTTGTGATGTGTTGCTCTTGCTACGTGGCCCATCTTTTTTGCAGTTCATTGAACTCCTTGATGGTGAGTTTCATGCCAACTTTTTTGTGTGTACGCTAGGTCATTGTTACTTATGTGCCACTAACATATATAGTGGGTTTTTCCATTAGTCTTTGGGACACCAGTAGTTTTGTTTCTCTAGAAGGTGTGGTATTCCAGGAATTGTAGACATAGGCTCGCTGGTAATTGTATTTTGTTGGTGTTGTTTTGAGAGTTTGTTTTTTTTTAGTCCAGATTTATGATTTCATTGATGTAGGAAACTCCTTAGCATGAAAATTTGGTCCATTAATGAAGATCAGCAAGCTATTTTCAATTTAAAATTTACTAAGTTGTCTGGACCTTCATAGTTAAACAATTTGCCCATGTTTGCAAAGTTGGTACATGTCAGAAGCCAGATTTGAACCTGGGTATTTCATCTACTATACCATGTTACTTTTGGGTAAGAAAATTGCTTCTGCCAGTGCCAATTGATGTATTCCGCACTTTAAAGTTAAGAGAGTTGCCCATATCATAAAGAGGTTCAGTGACTAGTAAAGTGGTTACAGCCAGTATGGATCAGAGATGGGCCTTGAACCCTACCTACTCTTCCTGGTTTTGTACTTGTTCTCTCTACCCTGCAGAATGCTTGATAAGGCTGAAGAAAGGACCAGATTGAAACTAAAATGGGGTTTGGGGATTTTCCTGAAAATTCTGTAGATTTTCCTTATTTACACCCTTTCTACATACATTGCAGGGAAAATGAAGATTTGGGAGCATATACAACATTTCTTGCATGGAATTCTAAACTATTTTAAAGATGTATCTTGACATGTGGGCTGTAAATCATAAAGATTTTTGAAAATGAAATGAGAACTATGGTTTATAGGAAGATGACTGATGACTGGTCATTTTCAAATGTTGAAGTTGTAACTATGGCAGAAGTGGCTGTTCCCAAAACATGATTTAGAGTGGTAATTTAGGGTGTGTACTTCCTCCTTCATTTCAACCAGAATTTCTCTCATCTTTGAAGCAGAATTCTTCCCCTCCTTTCTGCTCCCTTCTCCTTGTCTCTCTTCCTTCTCCTTCTCTCCCTCCCTCTTCTTCTTTCTCTCTCTCTGTGTTTCTCCTTCCCTCCCTCCCTCCTTCCCTCTCTCTCTTTTTCTTCTTTCCTTCCCTCCCTCTCTCCTTTCTTTTCTCCCTTTTCCCCTTATTCCTTTTCTCTCTTTTCTCCTCTCCTCTCCCCTCCCTTTTCCTCTCCTTTCTCTTCCTCTCCACTCCTCCTCTTCATTTCTCCTTTCTGTTCTATTCTTTTCCTTTCTTCTCCTCTTTTTTTTTTTTTTACATGTGAAGAAACTGAGACCCAGAGAAAGAAAGTGACTTGCCCAAGCAATGCTAGATCTGGAATCAGGTTCCGTTTTGGGCTGTGCCATTTCTTAACTGTATGATAGTCACCTAATTTTCTGAACTTTTCATTTTTCATCCATAAAATGAAGGGTGGGACAAAAGTAACCTGACTTCATCTTCCAACTCTAAATCTGTTATCCTTTGACACAGAAAGCTAATGCCTGAGCCAGAATTTCAATTCAAGTTTTTGGAATCCTAGGCTGGCTCTTTCCATTGTATCCTGCCAAGTTTGTGTTGTATAAATTACTTTAAAGTATCAAAATGCATTCAGACTACAACTTAGAGACTGTGTATCAAAAGTTTGTTTGTAACTTTGTTGTTTGGAACTCAGAAGATATTTTCCTATAGGAAAGTATTGTTCATGGTGGTGAGGTTTCCCAAGCTAACCCATGAAAGCTGGTTTAACCCATAATGTAGAACCAGATTTTTCTTCTGGTACTCCATAATGAAGCAGATTATAACCCAGTGGATAGGATGCCACATTTGGAGTCAGAATGCATAGAATTACAGAATCTCAGAGCTGGTAGGAGCTTCAAAGGCCATCTAGTCCAACCCCTTCCTCCCAAAGTGGTCATGCAGCCTCTACTTGAAGACCTCTAGTAATAGGGAACTCACTACCTCTTATGGCAGTTCATGTACTTTTAGATGGCTCTTTACAATAGGAACCTAAATTTTTCTGCAACTTCCTTTACTTCCACTGAATGCTACAACTTCTACCTTCTGGAAGCCAGTGACAAATCTTGTTCTTCACCATGCTAACTTTTCAAATACTTGGAAGACTACTCTCACATTTCTGTTAGGTCTTCTCTTCCCCAAGCTGGATATTCCCAGTTCTTGCCAAGGCTTTCAGCCAGCCAGCTAGTCAGATGGTATTTGTTAAGCACCTACTGTGTATCAGACATTGTGCTACATACTTGGGATTCAAATAAAGGCAAAAAAAAAAAATAGCTCATGCACTCAAGGAGCCCACAGTCAATGAGGGAGACATATAAATGAGATATACACAGGATAAATTAGGGGTAGTCTCAGAGTGAAGGCACTGAGATTAAGGAAAACTGGGAAAGGCTTCCTGTGCAAGGTGGGTCCTTAGTTGAGACAAAGGGAAGCTAGGAGGCAGACATGATAAGGAAGAGAATTCTAGATACACAGGGCAGCCAGTGAAAATTCTTGGAATCAGACAATGGAGTGTTTTTTTTTTTTAATTAATGATCATTTAATAATAATATATTGTTATTGCTGAGTTTTTTTTCAAGTCATGCCTGATTCTTCATAACTCCATTTGGGGTTTTCTTGGCAAAGTTACTATAGTGGTTTGCTATTTCCTTCTCTAGCTCATTTTACAGATGAGAAAACTGAGGCAAAGAAAGATAGGTGATTTATCTAGGGCCACCTAAGCTAGTAAGTATCTGAGACCAGATTTGAACAGATAATTTTTTATTTTATCTTCTGGACCTCTTCTGGGGTTGACCTGATTGTGAATCCTGCTTAAGATTCCTAGAACATGTGTAATAATAAAGCATAGCCTTTTAGAACCCAAGTTGCTATAAAATGGAGGGTAATCTTTGTACCATCATAGGGTTATTTTGAAGAATTTGCTTTGCAAACCTTTAAGTGTCACATAAGTGTGAGTTTTGTTTTTATTGCATTGGACCAAGATAGACCTGACTTTTATACCTTAGTCTGGAGAGTTAGTTTAATATTGGAGAGATCAGCAGACTTGAGTTTGACTTCTGACTCACACATTTATTAGCTGTGTGATCTTGAACAAGTTTCTTCATCTGTTCAAGCCTCAATTTTATTCTTGGAAAGTGGGGATAATTATACTTTGGGATTATCTTCTTGTAAAGGATTTGTAAACACTAAGGTTCTGTGTCTTTGAGTTAATATTATTTTTCTATCATAGAGGATGTCCCAAAATTCTTTGTTTAGTTTTAGACTATTAAAAGCTTTCCCTTTAATCAGAAAGCAGTGATATTATGCAAATTATTAAGTCGATAACTATATTCAGATTCAAATTACTACTAGTTCTTCATGTGCAAATTATCCAGGATTAATTTAATGGAAATTTATATAGCATTTTTAGGTTTGTAAAGTGGTTTAGATGCATGTTCTTATCATAACCCTGTCAGGTATGACAAGTATAAATATCTCCATTTTACTGATAAGGAAACTTGAGTTTCAGAGATATTAAGTAATTTGTCTGTAATCACATTACTTGCTAGTTTGGTAGGTGAGATTTGAATCCAGCTCTACTGGACTTTCAAGTCCAGCATTCTATCATCTCTGCCAGGCTGTTTGTCTGAAAACTGTTGAATTTTCCTAAGGTTTTCATGGAGTTCTATCATACAAATATATAAGGGAAAGAACAATTATTGTGTTTTAATCAACAAAATATCTGTGATATCACCACAGTAAGAAGTGGAATATTACAGTGTCAGCTTGGTTCCTGATTTCTTTTCCATTTTTTTCAACATGACTTGATATAGGCTTTGCTATTTCAGTGACATAATGGACTTTGGCCAGAAGTCAGGAAACACTAAAGACACATGAGTTCTCTTTGCCCACACCCCTGCGTTCCACTTGGAAAAGGCAGGGAAAAAAGACAGTAGAAAACTTAGCTTTCTCTTTTTCACTCCAACTGAGACAAGCAGAAGTCCATCTGATCATCTGCTGAAAGAAGGATTTCGTTTTACTGATCTAACGTGGACATGTGGATGATCCTAGGAGTGTCTTCCTCAGAGACTATAAGGTATTTGTTTCTGATATTTATATTCTTAGGAGTTTTTCATGGGAAGATGAGTTAGTGGTGGAGGAGTGGAGGTCAAACAATGAGGAAATGGATGGTTTCATTTATAGTCACTGGTCAAAGGGCTCCAGTCTGTGGGAGCAAGGAAGGAAGCTGTGAGAATGGCAGTTTTTAGAGCAGTGGTGACTTGGTGCCTCACTAGAGAAATGAAGACAATTTCTTCTGCTTGAATAGTCCTCCTGTCTTTAGTAGAACATGTTTTGGTGATTCTGCCGGGCATGTTTCTTCTTGGTCGATTGTTCTGCAGAGGCTCAGGACAAAGCTTTGTAGCATCTCTAAGTAATGGCCGAGCAGACTATTATAAGCAAAACCACTTCCATCCTCTGTGGCATCTCTTTTTCTCTGCTGCTTGTCAGGAGCCAACCCTCTGTCTGGGAAATTCTCAATTGTTAGTTATCTAAGGAGCAGTTTATTTTTCTTTTCAACTTGGCTTTTTGTGTTGTCAGCAAGAAGTTTCATTCTAGGCAGCAGGAGCAGTCAGGAGAGGTGGAATTTTCTTTGGAGATTTATGCCAATATGATGGGAACTTATCTATCATAACCAGCAGGAGTATCTCCCTGATTTTTTTCCTGTTCTTTTTGAATAATGGTATCATTTTTAGAAAATGGGACAGGAGTAGTACTTTTAGCGTGTGCATTTAAAAGATGACCATGTAGAAATTTTGAGTGTGTTCTCCATTAACTTAGAATTATAAACCATTACATGCAGAAGAGACATTATAGCTCAACTGATGCAATACCCTCATTTTATAAATGAAGAAACTGATCCCCATTGAAAGTGAAATGATTTGTCAGGGATCAAGTAAGTCTCAGAGACAGAATTTGAAAGCAGATCTTCTGACATTGTCAGTGTTTCTTTGCTGACATCCCGTTACCTCACAAATCTTAGTCAATCTGCCATTCAGATGCCTGTGCAATCTACCTCCTATCTCCCTCTACAACTTCATCTGCCATTACTCTCCTGTTGCTAACTCTTTCAGCCATACTTCCATTTTCTTCCCCTTGATCATGGCTTATACTTTCCTGGATCTCTCTAGTCCTCCAGTCTTTAAGTGGTGTGGTATGCATAGACTTGAAACACATCAGATGTTCCACAGGAGCATTTATTGCCCTTAGGTTTTGTTTTTTTTTAACTGCTCAAAATTGAGGGTTGTGATTCCTGAAATACTTGAGACATGATCATTCGCCAGTGGGGCAGACAGCAGCAAGACAATATGACATTACTTGCTTTCCATTCCAAAATCATATTTAAACAAGCAAGGTCCTCTTGATATTATACACTTTTTAAGAGTTTGCAGCTGCAAAGGTCTTTATACTTGATGTCGATGTTGGTGATATGTAACATATTGGCAAGAATTATGGATTTGGAATGAAAAATCCACTGTTTTGAATCCTTGCTTTGCTTCCTAGCTATGTGACCCTGGGCAAATGACTTCTCTTTGAAACCCGGTGCCTCCTTCTTATCAATGGGAATAATCAGATGGAACTCATAGGATTAATTATGAGGCTTATGCTTTCTAAACTGAAAGGCTCTAAGAAAGTCAGATATTAACAATAAAAAAAATCCCTTTGGCTCAAGAATATGTGGTCTCATCTATACATGTAGAGTTGGTAGCACTAGGATTTAATAATGGTCACATTAAAAGATTAAGTGGGAAATTTTCTGCACATTTGCTTTGGGATACTTCCAATTTGATGAAAGCTGGCTGAAGTCATACTACTTTGAGATTGTTCAAGCATTAAATGTGGATAGTTTGATTTACTCAGTGATGCAAGAGAGTAATAATAGCTGGCATTTATATAGCTCTTAAAGTGTATAAAGTGTTTAACAAATATTGCTTCATTTGATTCTAGCCATAACCCTGTGAAGGTAGGTCCTATTATCTTATTTTTATAGATGACGAATCTGAGGCTGAGAGAACTTAGGTGACTTGCCCAGACTCACAGAGTTAGTATCTGAGTTAGGATTTGAACTCAGTTCTTCCTCATTCTAGGTCCAAGTCTATTCACTGAATCCCTTAGCTGCCTATTATATCGCCTCAACAAGTGATGAATATCTATTGAATTGTTTTATATGCATTTTGGAAAGACTATTGGGACTAGAGTCAAAGGAGCTCATTTGGAACCCTGGCTCTGCCATTTATTTACTACCCTTCTCATCTTAAGCTAGTTCCTTAATCTCTTCAACCTTCAGTTTGCTCATCTATAAAATGAGGGGTGTGGCAACATGCTGAAGACACTTATTTTCTTTTTAATCCACACATTACAAAATAATATTAGCATAGGATTAAACCCTTGGTCTAATCTGAATGAGAAATCTTTTTAGTCTTTTATTAACTATCAATTCCTCCAAAAAATGTCCTGCACTGAAATTTCTTTTTGTATCCCTGACTGAGGGCTTAACTAATTTCTAAAGAGAGAGATTCCTCTTTAGGCCATGAACAGCTAACTCCATGAAGAAACTAAGAGAAGGAAGAGGTCTTTGATTAATGAAATGAATAGAATAGTTTCTTAAGTTAACTCTTGACCAGGTTAAAGGGAGAATCCTTAGAGAAAACTGTTAAAGATCTATTGAAAGTTTTTTTTTTTTTAAATGTTTCTCTTAGGTGTGCCAAAAGTTAAATAATCACTGTTCTTTTGATGGATCAAAAGTGTTGTTTAGACTTTGTCTTTCTGGTTTTGATTATGGAATTTGTCTTAATTATCACTTAAAAATGGCTCAAGCAGAGAATTTTACAAGGCATGGGAAGTGGTCAAGGGATATGAACAGACAGTTTTCAGAGGAAGAATCCAAGATATAAATAGCTACATGAAAAAAAAAATGCTCTAAATGACTAATGATTAGAGAAATGCAAATGAAAGCATTTCTGAAGTACTATCTCACACCCAATCTGGCAAAGAATGTAAAAAAGGGAAAATGACAGCTACTGGAAGGACTGTGGGAAAACAGGTATATTAATGTGCTGTTGGTGGAACTGTGAACTAGTCCAGCCATTCTGGAAAACACTTTGGACTCTTTCCCTAAAACTATTGGACCCAATGATGCCACTATTAGATATATATTCCAAAGAGATTAAAAAAAAAAAGATCAAAGAGGTATGGTTTTCTTGTGCCTTTATTTTTTAAAAATTATTTTTAATTTTCATTCAACCTAAAGAAGGACTCATATACCAAAATATTTGTGGTAGCCCTTTGTATAGTGGAGGGAATGAATGTCCATCAACTGGGGAATGACTGAACAAGTTATGGTATATAATTGTGATGGAATACCATTCATTGTTCAGTGAGAAATGATGGAAATGGTTTCAGAGAAACCTGGAAAGAAATATGAACTGATACATAGTAAAATGAGTAGAACCAGAGGCTCACTTTGTACAATAATAACAATATGTGTAAAAACAAACAGTTGTAAAAGACTTAGAAATTCTGATCAATGCAATAACCAACTCTGATTCTAGTGGACTCATGATGAAATATGCTACCTACCTCTGATGTATTCAGAGTGCAGATGGAGGAGTATGTGTGTATTTATGTGTGTGTGTGTTTGTATGTGTAAATATACACACATTTTATATACACATAAATTTTACGTATGTATGCATTTTATAAAGATGTGTATATATATTTGACTGTGGCCAATGTGAGAATTTGTTTTTCTCGTAACCTAGGGTTTTATCTTTCTTGCATTCTTAATGGGGAGAAAAAAGGAAGAGAAAGTATATCTTAATTTGAAAGAAAATTAATTTAAGGAAATTAAAGGCACATGAAATATGTATCCCTTTTGGTTTTTTCCCCCCCTTAATTAAAGGTGCTTAGAATAACGTGTATTTACTGAATTTGTCTCTATAAGGTGTGTGTCCCAAATGTATAGTACTGATTTTTTTTTCCATAAGGGGTTGGACTCATATAATTCTGAGATTCTTTCCAGCTCACCTTGTGGTTTTAATCAGGATCTTTTAGGATGGTTTAGATGTGATTGAGGGAAACATCTTTCATGGTGGGGCAACAGGGTGAATATATTCCAGAGAGAGTGAGTTCATCCTGGCTGGAGTGAAAGGTACATACAAGAAAGCATTGTGAGATAAGGTCGAGTCTTACCTTGCCATTATCTAAGTCCTGGTTTAGCCAACCTAGGGCAAGTGATTTATCTAAATAGGGTTGTTTTGTACATAAGATAGTTTCATGAAAATGAGTGTCCAAAACCGAGTGGCTCATTGTCCTCTAAGTGGTTGTTCTGAGTTTCTTTTCATACTCTTGTAGCCTAGAATCATGGTCACAGAAATTCAGAGCTGGAAGCCACCTTAGAGATTTTGGATTTAGACAAGTCTTTGTGCTTTCTCACTTTATTTTAATATATATATATATATATATAATATATAAATATATATATATATAATATATATATATTTAAAGTTCTGTTAATAGCTTTCTTACAGTGACTTATGGCCAGTTCTGGCTATGCCTCTCTTACTCTTCCTGTCCTGAATCCTACTTTGGAACAAAGAAAAAGCATTAAGCAAAACCAGTGGAGGTGTCTGACAATGGAAGCAACATTACTCCTATATAGTACCTTTCCAGCCTCTTTATTAAAAGAAAGGGAGGTAACATGCTCATTTTACAGATGAAGAAGCTGAAGGCCTGAGGGGTATTTATTTCTGTTCCAATCTCCAGTACAAACTGCTGGATTTTTGTACTTTGTATGTCATACACAGATCATGAAAGCTTGAAAAGATCTTAAAAATTGTTACCCTCAGCTGACTAATTTCATGTGTGGAGAAACTGAATCCCAAACGGGAAACTTGTCAAATACCATACAGCTGCTTTTTTCAAAGTAGATAAATGAAGCAATTTATAATTATGTTACTCTTATTTATCATAATTTGTCATTATGTAATTGAATTCATATTTTTGTTTTTGTTTTTACAGAAATAGTTATAGGCTTCCAAAAGAAAGACTGTCCTTGGCAAGGCAGAGGCTTTCTTGGTTGTGTGGTTAACATTTGCTGAGAAGCCTTAATATTGCATATGGTCAGTACTAACATTTTGCTTTCCTGTTAACGTGTAAATGGATTTGTAGTTCTGGTGCTGAATTTCCCAAGATTCTATCTCCAACTAAGCTGGATTTTATCACAGTAACTGTGCATCTGGCGTTCATGGATGGATTTAAAATAATGATTGTGTCTATGTTAGAAGGATACTGATAATCCTATTGTAATCCACACGAATTACTCTTTTACTTATTGAGATCTCTATTCAAATAACTAGGCAGCTAGATGGTGCAGTAGATAGAACTCCAGATCTGGAGTGAGAAAAACCTGAATTCAAATGTAACCTCAGTCATCAAAGCTAATATGATCCTGGGCAAGCCACTTAATCTTTTTCTTTTAGTTTCCTCATCTATAAAATGAGCTGGAGAAGGAAAGGGCAAGCCATTCCAATATCTTTGCCAAGAAAATCTCAAAATTGGGTCACAAAGAATCAGACATGATTGAATCAACCCATCAACAATATTCAAAGGACATATGTCCTGTTATCTGATAACTTATCTGGCAATCCCAACTACACAAAACACATTTAAGAATGAGTAATTAAGCACTGCTTCTGAGCAGCCAAAGCTAAAATTACTAAAGTCCATACATTTCATTCATTGCTAAGGCCTTTAGTCTGAGCCTATTTACTCATTTTTTCAATAGATTATTAACAAATATATGATATGTTTCTTATTCCAGTAAGATCAAAATCATTGGTTAGAAAGCAGCTTTCTGGTGATAGGTCAAACTTAATAAGAAATGATAGCCAATAAGTTCATATTATCAAGGAAGAAAATTGAAATGAGTGTGGAAAACTAAAAGAGCTTGGGACCATGTAGGTCAACATCCCTGTACTCACAATGGTACCTGAAGACATCACCATATCAAAATCGGCAGTCCTATAGGCAGTTATGTTCCTTGAGCTGTAAGCCAATTCTGATTTTCCCAAAGAAAAAGAGCATAATTGAGACCAAATTCCTAGCCAAATCCCTTCTTACTTGCCTCTTCTCTCCTGCTTATCCAATTATGTATCAAAATGCTCACTATATTTAATTAACTTAAATGATATGCAATACAGTAAAATCACATTGTACTTATATTTTAAACATTCAGCTAAAAGCACTTGGCCAAAATAAAGAGAAATATACAAAATCCATCTTGTGTCACTGGGGAATTGGTATTTTCTATATCCCACACTGAAGCTAGAATTATCCCTATGAAGCTCCCTGGCACACAATGTGGCATTTGATTGTGGATCTACAAAGTCAAAAGACATCTATCTCGGTCATGAGTCCTGGTACAGCATACAGAGTCACTGCTGTCCTCAAGCTTCCCCTCAGAGGAAAGACTCACTCCACAGTCTGCTTGCTGTCCTGTTGCCCATTCTCTATGCATATCTGTGACCTGGTGTGTTGAAACTATCTAGGACAGAGAAGTAACAAGCAGAGCCTAGACCTTAAGGAGTAAAGATTGGCTCAAAAGGATGATTTTGTCATGGTGGGGTAGGAAGCCCAGCTAGGTCCAAACAGCTAGAGGGACTCCTGCTCCTCTACCCACCACTTCTCTCCTTTGGCCTTTACTCATTCCCTTTCCTCAGCTCCTGTGATGGGTTGAGAGTTAGGGAGATGCTATGTGAGGATTGGAAGGCTATCACAATATACTGAACTTCATGGATGACTTAGAGGATTCAAGGATAGTTTTAATGCCATATGATTTTTGTCTTGCTGTCTTTTTTTTTGGGGGGGGGGAAGGGTGAGGGTTAAATGACTTGCCCAGGATCACACAGCTAGTAAGTATTAAGTGTCTGAGTTCTGGTTTTGAATTCAGGTCCTTCTGACTCCAGGGCTGATGTTCTCTACTGTGCACATCTATCTGCCGCTTAGTTGCCTGTCTTTAGAAACTTTCCCCCTCTAAAATGCAATTTTATTGTAATATAGAGCTCTCAGAAATGAACATAAATTAAAGTAGGTGACATCCTCATAAATTTTATATTTTATTAGATATGGTTTTATAGTATATGTATTGCATGAAGTTATTACTAATTCTTGCCTTATTTTTATTGCAACACATTAGCTGAGGGTACATCATCAGGGTCATGGAATTCAGAAGTTTCTTTGGAGAGCTGTTCAAAAGCCTATTTGCGAAGATTCTAGAGAAGTGGGGCCATAGGATGGTTTTTTGAGATGCTGATCTCAAACACACTGTTACTGCCTTCTTCTCATTGAATTTCCTGTAGCTGACATAGAGGCAGATCACAGATCAAGTTGCTCATCCTTCTGTCACTTTCAAAATAGAAAGTTTTCTGCTTCTGCAAAGCCAGCCGCTTCACTTTGTACCCTGATGTTGGGCAAGGCACACTTGCCTTTGAAATGTATCAGCAAATGCCTGCGTTGACTTTTTCATCCTTTGATTCTGTACTGTGTCATTGCTCTCTGTGTCAAAAGAGCCTCAAAGCTTTGGTTTGAATTGCAGCCAAACTTACTGGCACACAATGCAGCATCTGATTGTGTATCCACACAGTCAAAAGGCTTCTATCTCTACCCCGAGTCCCAAGGTTTGCCTTAGAATAGTGGATTGTGATGATCATTAAAGCCTGGCTTTTTCCTTTTGTGAGTCCATGGTAAAAATTTTCAAGATTTGGAAATTAATGTGTAATTGTAAAGTAATGAATGATTTTTAAATGTTAGAAATTGAATGAATACTATCTTTCAAAATAGTCCCCTTGGAGAGATACTGACATTTTTATTTCCTCTGCAGAAATTGGGCTAATCTTTGCCCTGTGTTACATGGTCTGCAGTTTTCCTATGTTCTGGTGCAAGGTTTTCTTGCTGTTGCTTGCAAGGTTTACCCTCCCCATTTCCCATTTTCTTAGGCCCCATTCAGGTTTTATTGTCTTCCAAGAAACTTTCCTTTATTTACCCTGATTATCTTCTTCCCCCTCAAATCTTATGTAACTCTTTATTTTGTACCTTATGCCTCACAGTTACCATGAGGTAAGGTACAATTTTACAGAGACAGAATCTGAGGATCAGAGATTAAATAGTGAACATAGTCACACAGCTAGTAAATGCCAGAAGTGGCAATGAATCTAGGTCTTCCCAAATCTAAGTTCAGTGATCTATTTACCCATATTGCCTTTCAACATGTCTTGTCTTAATTTTTTTTTTTTTTTTTTTTGGAGATAATTGGGATCACACAGCCAGTAAGGGTCTGAAGTCAGATTTAAACTCCACCCCAAACTTTATATCTTCCTTGAGTGGCTACTAGCCTAGTTCTCAGGATGAGGTGTTTGCTTGACATGTTTGTTGAATGAATTAATGATTAGTTTAATTGTTTAAAACTTGCTTGGGCCTACCTCCCTTTTGAGAATTGCCTTCAGACCCAGTTTTCCAGTTGCAGAAGAAAGTCAACTTCATTCCTTATGGTCACAGGACACTCCCTTGGTCAGATGCCGTTAATTTTTTTCCCTCATTCCTGCCTTCTTTCTCCTCCCCCTCCCCCTGCTTTGCTCAGCTGAGCTCTGCTCCCTTCCTCCTGCCACTCCCTTAGACTTGATAGACAACCTTGGGATTCCTGGGAAGAGACTAAGTTGACATTTCCTGGGGATAGAGAGGAACCTAGGAGATGGGCTTCCAGCTGGGAGGGAAGAGTTGTTGGGCCCTTGCCGATGAGGGGGATGGGGGAAACTTCAGGAAACCTTTCGTCTGACTGATTAAAGTCACTTGTCTACTTCCTGCTTGCTGTCATTGTCCCAAGTGCAGTTGGCTAAGCTTTGGAAGTGAGAACCTTCTGACATCATATCCCCAGCAATCAGTGACAAGCCTTCAGGGGAAAGTTAAGGGAATGGACAAATTGCTTCTGTTCTTTTTGCTAATGTTTTTGTACATGTGCAACAGTGAGTGTAGAAGTAATGAGAATTGACCAGACATTGGTCAAGCTTTTCTTGGAAGATTTTGCTGGAAAAATTCATGTGTCCAGGGACTATACATCTCCAGAGCCAGAAGAGAAGAAGATGATGATGATGTGAAAAACAACAACCAAAATAATAGCAACAACAAACACTTTAATATGTGCCAGGCACTGTGCCAAGCCCTTTACAAATGTTATCTCATTAAATTCTCACAAATTCTTACAACCTCCTGGAAGGTATCCTTCCCATTTTATAGATGAGGAAACTGATGCAAACAAATGACTTGCCCAAGATCATATAGCTGGAAAATGTTTGAGACCAAATTTGAATTTAAGTCTTCCTGTGTTCCATCTACCGTGCCATCTCACTGCCTCCTTGATATAAACATTAGTTGTTTTTTTTTTCCCCAAGAATAACTTAATTTATGTTAGGGCTAGAATTATTTGGTAGGGAAATATTTATAAAATTACAATGGAGCCAATGGGCAAATGAGATATAGAAATACATTTTTTTTCATGTGACTTTCAGGGATTTGTGTAATGGGAAAAGCAAGGCCATCTCAACCGGTGTTGCATTATGAATACTGACAGGTTTCTTTTTTTTATATCTGACATTTACAGACTCATTAAGCTGACACAGACCAGCTCCTCATTATGCATAATGCACCAGACCCAAGTTAGAGTTGGGCTTTTCTATAAACTAAAAGGCCTTCATGAAGAATATTCTCAGAAATAACTGACTTACATTTTCTGGAATACTTATAAAACATGGTCTTTCCAGTTGCCATGGAAACTAGTAGATGTGTTATTACAAATGAGAAAACTGAGATTCAGGGTGTTATGACTTGGCTAAGTTCACATGGATAGTAAGTATTGGTGTCAGATTTTGAACCCAGACCTGCTGACTTCCAGCTGTGCATACTTTCCACAACCTTATGCTGATATGACAGGATTTAGTCCTCAGACTTTGGAAGGTCAATAATTAAAACAGATGCCTAAATTAAGAGCACTTAGCCAAGTGAGCAGTAGGTGATCTGAAGTTAGAAAATTATATATTTATTCTCCAAGAGATGTCAAATAATCACCCTCAGAAGCAAAACAGTTTTTGTAATATGTCCTTTCACAATGTAAAGTCCCCTTAGAAAATTTTTCTTTTGTTCTTTTTCTAATCGTGAGCAAACTGTTCTGGCTTAATAATAATTATGACTGACTCTTATAGAATAGTGCTTTAAAGTTTACAAAGTCTGTTATCTTATTTTGTCCTCACAGCAACCCTTGGAAGTAGGTGCTATTATCACCCCCATTTTGGAGATGAAGAAACTGAGACATGGAGACTTATTTGTAACAGGATCACCTATCTGATAAGGTCTAAGTTTGAATTTCAGTTTAGTTCTTCCTGATTCTAAGTCCCACATTAACCACTTTGCTACATCATTGCCTGTGTTTATGCCTGCTCTTAGAATCTTTACCCACCTTGTTTCCTGGTCAACCAGTCTACAAGGCCACAGTCTCAATATGGATGTTGAGGTCATGAAAGATGATGGTAGGTGACAGAAAAGGAGATAGGAAAGCACATAACATTTTACTGATCATAAACCAGTAAGATAAGGTGATGTGACATGAAGATTTTCTCAAAACATATGGCATAGTTCTGCAAGATATCCTTGTGGATGAAATAGAGAAATGGAACCCAGATGAGAGGATAGGATTAGAGATGGATTTGAGGGTATAGATCAGGGGTCCTCAAACTATGGCCTGTGGGCCAGATGCAGCAGCTGAGGACATTTATCCCCCTCACCCAGGGCTATGAAGTTTCTTTATTTAAAGGCCCACAAAACAAAGTTTTTGTTTTTACTATAGTCCGGCCCTCCAACAGTCTGAGGGACAGTGAACTGGCCCCTATTTAAAAAGTTCGAGGACCCCTGGATAGATTAATAGAGAGGTGGTGTAGCATATAAAGTATCAGCCTGGAGTCAGGAAGACCTGAGTTTAAACATAACTTCAGAGGCTAGCTGTGTGATCCTGGGCAAGTCACTTAACTGCTTGCCTCAGTTTCTTCACCTGTTAAATAAACTTGAGAAGGAAATGGCAAACCACTCTAGTATTTTTGCTAAGAAAGTCTCCAGTGGGGTTATAGAGTAACACATGACAGAAAATGACTATACGAGATTATTGGGGGCAGCATGCTATGGTGGAAGTTATTACTTGGCTTTTGAGTCAGAAATCTTGAGTTCAAATCCTGGCTCTTCCATTGAGTAATTATGTGACTTTGACAAGTCTTTTTTGAGCATCAACTACAGATCTCTGAAATGTCTATTAATACATCTGCTACCTGACTTCCGAGGCTGTTGGGAAGAAACCACTTTATAAATTGTAACATGCTATATAAATGCAAGCTGTTATTTTTGTCAGTGGTTTTCAAAATGGGGTGAGCTGAACTTGTAGCCACAGTCTGTGTCTGCTGACTATTCTGGACTGTCAGGCAGGAGGCTTGGGCCCTTGCAAAAAGTTTTTTTGCATAGCTAATATGTAACACATGGGTTTATTTTTAAAATGCTATTTATTCCATCTTCGGCTCATTCTTTTAAAATTTCTTTTTTGTATGTGTTTTGTAGTGTAATATATTACAGTAGTGCATTATAGAATTTACAAGAAAATATACATTATTGAGGCATCTCAAAAATATTTACTGATAGGGGTGTGTGATCAGTGGGAGACCACTGATCTGTGTCAGCCTAGAAAGAAGTCTTTGATATGATGCCATGGGACTCTATCTGCAGCCCTTTCCTGGTTTAAATTTTTTTTTAATTTTTAAAAAACATTTTTTTTTTATGGTTAGACATGTATATTGACTTTTTAATACACATTTCTTTATGAATCATGTTGAGAGAGAAAAATCAGAACAAAAGGGAATAAACTACAGGAGAGAAAAAAATAGAAAAAAGAAGTGAACATAGCATGTGTTGATTTCTATTTAATCTCCATAGTTCTCTTTCTGGATGCAGATGGCATTTTCTATCCAAAGTTTATTAGGATTGCTTTGGAAAACTTATGACTTTGATAGCACATTTATCAAAATTGCTAACAAGATAATTGAGATCCTAAAAGATTTTCTTGATGACTGCAATAGTGGGCTAAATTTAATATGATATAACTGAATTAGGATAAATCTAAATCACTGCATTGAAATTTAGGGACTCCCCAAAAGTAACCTATGTTCAGGAACCAAGGCCCTGAGTTCACATAGACTCTGTTCAATCTTGTGACTTTCCCCTCAGCATCTCTCTGCCTCATGCCTTACCCAGCAATTTCCTTGGGAATATCAGAATTTGGCTTGTGTGTAGGTCCCCACAACTAAACAAAAAAGGGCCTTCATCATCTATGCAAGCACTGTGGATAACAATATATCAAACAGAGGACAGGCTTTATTTAACCTGACAAAGAAACACAAAAGGCTCAGACTCTTCCCTCCTACTTTGAAGGCTTCAGGAAGGCTCCCTGGTCTTTCCTGCTACTGATTCCATGTGCCTTTAATTGTCCCAAGGTAGCTCAGGGGTGGGCTGTCTGGCTCTAGCCACCATATACACCTCTTTTCCTGTGCTGGCTGACATCTGAAATACCACCTGCTTCTTATATTGGTATGGGGGGGGGGGGGGGGAGAGAAGAGAGATCCCATGACTGCCTGGGGAGGGTCGGCCAGACCTTGATAGTCAGGCTTACCGCCCATTTGCCTTTCTCCTCCTGCAAGCTGTCAAACAGCTGTCACACAGCAGTGACTGCTGGTTTCTGTGGAAGGCATGGAGACTTTTAAAGACTTAGTATCCTATTACCTAGTTCTTGGGACAATTATATTCTTCTTTGTTCTCTGTCTCTATGTCTACAATGAACATTACAGTGAAGATATGGGCAGCGTTTGATCATGTGTTAGTAAAAATAGCCATGCTATTGACTGGCCCAAAGACCAGATAATCCAATTCTTAAAAAATAAAACAAACTTACCATTTACAGGCATGTTTTATTTTATGTAATAATTGAATTTTTGTAATTGGATCATATTTTAAGTGCTCTAGGGGAATTTGCTATTTCAGAGCATCATGGACCTAGAATGTCAGAGGTGTAAAATACCTTAGAAAAAATTTCATTCACTTCTTTCATTTTATAGATAGAGAAACTGAAGTCTAGAGAAGGGAAACTTGTCCAAGTTCATATAAACAATGATGGTAGATTTAGGTTTAATTTTTTTTTTTAATGGAATGTTCTTGTTTGTTTGTTTTATTTTTTGCTGAGGCAATTGGGGTTAAGTGACTTGTCCAGGATCACACAGCTAGTAAGTATTAACTGTCTGAGGTGGCATTTGAACTCAGGTCCTCTTGACTCCAGGGCAGGTGCTCTATCCATTATACTATCTAGCTGCCCCTAGATTTGGGATTAAAAAAAAATTTCTTCTCTTCATTTTTAATCTATTGATTGTTCTTTCCAAGATACTGTGCAACCCAAAGTTTTTAAAGTGTAAATTTGCAAAAATTGCATATTGTTTGCAATTTATTTTTTGTTTTCAAAAACCAGATTGCTTAAAGCAAAGTTTATTGTTGTTTAGTCATTTTTAGTCATAACTGACTCTTCATCATAAATCCTGTTTGCTTCAGTTTCCTCCTCTAAAATGAGCTGGAGAAAGAAATGGCAAATTACTTTAGTAACTTTGCCAAGAAAACCCCAAATGGGATCTTGAGGAATTGAACATGACTGAAAACTACTGAACAGCAACAATAACAATTAAGCACTGTGTAGATGTTAAAACATTCTAAATGTAAATTATTCCTATTATTGTTACTTTTCTCCTACCCTATTTCTTATGTTGTTTACATGTCTGTGATGGCAGGCTTCAAAGAAATATTTGGGCTCTTTTCTCTCACCTTCTCTGTTTCAGTTTAAAGCTCTTTCATTAGATTCTCACCAGCAAGCAAATAGATTTTTGCTGGCTTATATTAGAATCACCTAATCAGGAGCCCATTATTCCTATGCTTTAAGTTATTGTCCAAAACCCATATCTCATTCTTACATATTTTCTTTTTAGCTAGAAGTTCATTTCCCATGTCTGCCTATTTTTGATCCTTCCACTTTAAAAGTGATGATCCTTCCATTCAAGGTCTTCAGTTCTTTTTTTTCTTTTTGTCCAGGACTTCATAATACCTAACAGTCCTTCCTGGGATTCTTCTGGTAGTACCTCTCATTTGTCATGCTTCATCCTGCCTCTCCTCCCCAGCTCTCCCCGCCCCCCCAAGTAAATCACCATGGACAGCGTTTGTCAGGTGTAAATATTTTAAGGGGAGGTGTTGATTATATTCTTAGATACATGCTCCAAGAAGACTGCTGACCCCTTAATGTTTATAGCTGGCAGATAGCTAATCATCTCAATACTGTTCTATAAATTGTTGCTAGTTACCATTACTCATCTTTTCTTCCTCTGATCTGACAAGAAGAGTTCTTACCTGATGGTATCTGTGGTCTTACACTGTAATTCTGTGGAGCATCAGAAGCTATTTCCTCCTAAATTGGTCTTAATAATTTTTTATCCTATGGGCACCTTTGGCAATCAGGTGAAGCTTCTGGAGCCCTCCTGTGGATGTTTGTAAATGTTTAAGATAAAATATATATGATTGAAGAAAACAATTATATTGAAATAGTTAAAAAAAAATGTTGGGTTTTTTTTTTAAATTACCAAGTTTATAGACCCCAGAGTAAGAACCTTTTTATGGGAAGAACCTCATATTTGTTACTTAACTCCATATGTTCAGTGATTCTTCTTTTCCTTCTTTATATTATATTCTGCTATTCCCACCTTCTGATTTCCTGACGTAGATTAGGATTACCTTCTGCCTTTTTGTAAGCTTTTTTTTCTTTACTTTTTTTTCTAGAGTTATGTAAGAAATTGTAGTTTAGGCTGATATCAGCAAAGTAGATATTAGAAATACTGACTTGAAGGGGTATTGTATGGTTCTAAGGTTCTTTTTTTAGTTCTAAATTGTATGATTAAGTCTGTTTCCTTTTCTATATGCCAGCCTTTCTAATTTTGGGGGGGGATAAATATATCCATATTAGGATATTCACCCCATCCCACACTCCAGTTGAATATTCTTTGTTAGGAGGGAACCTTTCTAACTGGGTTTGCAGCTAAGCCAGGGCCATAAAATAAATTATCAAAAACTCTGTCTCACAGTCTTTCTGTCCAGGCTCATTTCAAAAGTATGGTTCATTCTTTTTCACTGCCCACTTTTCCAAGAGTCCTGATATTACTGGATTCTTCCCAGTAGTGTTAGCTGAGTTTGACCTCTTAGCAGAAAAGCCAGATTCTTAATACTTTCTGAGGAGACATTATGATAGAAGGAGGATTGGCTTCCTCATCATCATCACCAGTAAAATAGTAATTATTTGAAAATATATGAGTGTGGTTCACTGGAGCTTAGTTTAGTTCTTTTGAATATTTCTTGATAATGTAACTACAACTTAATTTGGAAGACTGTATCCAAAATCTAGAGCCACTTGATGAATTGAATTACTGATGTCATCTTTAGTCTGGGGTAAAGGCAGCAACTGGAGCTGCCACCAAAGCCACTGGAAAGAGCCCTTCAAACATTTTTTTAAAAAATAATAATATCCTAGTTAAAGTGAAATGGATGGAGAAATTCCTCTATATTTTCAGATTATCAGAGAGAAGGACTCTTTCTTTTTTTAAATAGTATTTTACTTTTTTCCAATTACATACAAAGATAATTTTTTTCCTTCCTTCCTTCTTTCCTTCCTTCCTTCCTTCTTTCCTTCCTTCCTTCCTTCCTTCCTTCCTTCCTTCCTTCCTTCCTTCCTTCCTTCCTTCCTTCCTTCCTTCCTTCCTTCCTTCCTTCCTTCCTTTCCTTCTTTCCTTCCTTCCTTCCTTCCTTCCTTCCTTTCCTTCTTTCCTTCCTTCCTTCCTTCCTTCCTTTCCTTCTTTCTTTCCTTTCCTTTCTTCCTATCCTTCCTTCTTTCTCTGTTCAGGCCATTGAGATTAAGTGATTTGCCTAGGTTCACACAGTTAGTAGATATTAAGGTCTGGTGCCCTATCTGAATGCATGAGAGTTAAAGTAACTTGTTCAAAGACACATAATTAGGGAGTATTGGAACCAGGTTTGGGTTTTCTGACTCCAAACTCAGTGATTTTTTTCCTACTTTGTCACAATATTTCTCAATTATTTAGTATTTACAAAGGATGGAACTATGGTAAATAAGGAGAAAGTGAAGGAAGGTATTTCATCTCAATATTAAGAATTTCTTAGCAATTCAAATTTTCCCATTGACTGACAGGTAACTAGAGCTCCTTATTACTGGATGTGTTTATGCAGCAATTGGATGTCCATCTGTCTGAGAGAGCACAAAGACTATTCTTGCTGTAAACATTGGATAAACTTTGTCTCTATGTGACAGGTTCCTTCACTTGTTTCTGGGCCTAAATTTCCTCCTGTGTAAAAATTTAGGAACAGACTAGGAGATATTTAAAGCCTCTTCCAGTCTTGTACCTGTGATTTTATGTTTTCTAATTTAAAAAAATTTTCCCACGTAGCCTCCCTTTAAACAATCAATTCCTTTTAGTATTGGTAGGATTGGTTTCTTGAACTTGTTTAGAGTGATTATAGGAACCCGAAGCTTTAGCAGAAAAAGTGTTAGACTTAAAGTCAGGATAGGATCTAACACTTCCTAGATGTGTGACTATGGACAAATTGTTTCATCTTTCTTCTCACTTACAAAATGAAATAATAACACTTGCATTACCTACATCATATGGAGTTGTTGTAAAGAAATAACCTTCCAATCCATAAAATCCTTTAGGAATTCTATGTCCGCCACTTACTATGGATTGTGAGTAAATCACTGAACTTTTCTAGACCTTGGTTTCCTCATCTGTAAAATGAGTTGGTTAAATTGGAAGGTCTCTAAATCCCCCTTGAATGCCAAGTCCTAAGATGCTGGGTGAGTTATTATTTTTAAATGGCACATGGCTTAGTTAACTAAATTGATGAGAAGGTAAAGCAGATGAATCGAGGTTATATTTGTTCTCATGTGTCAACTGGGGGGCAGTAAGGCAGTAGAAAGATTCAGACAGGGTCTATTTGAAGATTGCAGAGAACTCTGAATTATAGAATCCTTAAAACCTGCCAGAGTATAATGCTTTAAGGCAGAGGTTCTTAACATGAGATCTAAGTTTGTTTTTTAAAATATTTATTTTGATAGTTGTACTTTATATAATAAATCTCAATACAGTTGGTTTCTTTTGTAATGCTATATATTTTATTTTGTGCATTTTAGACTTCATCAGACTTCAAAGGAGGTCTATTTCACCAAAAAAAAAAAAAAAAAAAAGGCCATCAAGCATGGTTTTAGGGGAATTAAGAGGCTGAGGTTGGGTATTTTAAACCTCTGTAGTCTTCATCTGAGGGAAGTAAAGCTCCCTTTTGTTTATTTCTGCCTTAGACCATTGATTAATCCATGCTTATCTCTCTGGGTGTAACCTATTGTTTCAGTCTTGGACTTTTTTTTTTTTAAATCATCTTCTAGAGGTTTTATCTAGAATTTTGTCCCAGATTGATAAAGTCTGTCTCTGCTCTACTTAGGGATATTCAAGAAAGACTAGCACCTTTTGTGTGAGAGCTTGCTGAGCCATTTCAGGTCTGCTTATCCACTTTTGGTGTCTACCTGGCACTTAACTATCTGTGGCTCCAAGGAGCTATAACATACTCAGTGGCTGGGCCCCCAGTAAATCTCCTAGGTAGATGGGCCAGACCAGGTTGAGGGTAACCAACAGATCTCAAACTCTTTGGTAGATACATGGGGTATCTACCCTAAGCATGTAAAAATGTCCTCCAGTGGAATGGGTAGATATGAACAAATTGTAATGGCCATGAAGGTTGCTGAAGCAGATTCTGTGCAGCTTTTAGAGCTTGTTTGGACATCCAAGATGCTAAAATCACCCACTGTATCCCGAACTATTGTCAGTGTTCTTGACTTCTGTCTTGCCCCTGGACTTTGATGACTCTGGAAGAGGGAGTGTGTGCAATTCTGCCTCACTTAAATCTAATTCTGCTCAAATCAAAACATCACTCATGTCATTGTTACTCTTTGAAAATGAAGGATAAACAATACCATCAGGAACTCAATCTGTGTTTATCTTTTTTTTTTTTTTCTGGTACATTGTTTCTTGATTGGGATATTCCAAGTCAAGGCCCCAATCATGGTTCTGGAGAACAGCCAGGTTTCCTTCCCCTTAAGTTTCATCCATGAGCCAGATCAGGTGAGAAAAAGACAGGGACTCATGACTTGAGAAACTTTAGGAAGCCGGACAGGAGGAGACTGGGGAAATTCACTGCTGGTAGAGAAGGAATTTGCTGCCAAGTTTTGGCAGGGGAGCAGTCAAGGTCAGAGTTCTGTGGTCAGGGTGTGGGTAGAATGTGGAAAGATCAGTAAGCTAGGAGAGGGGGGCCAGGATAGAAGAGGCAGGGAACAAAGGAGAAAAGTCAGAAGCAAGTATAGGTTAGACATGATCTTATGAGTCAGCTGGTTGTAGAAGGCCCCACAGGCTTAGTGTACTCTGGGTGTGGCTGTGAGTTGGAGAGACTACCCTCTCCTTTCAGCATCCTCCCTTTCTGGTTCTTAACCTGTACAGATTCTGAGACGTTACAGATCAGGTCCAATAAGGAGGGGGCTTGGTGAAAATGGTAAAATGTATAAGAATGTCAACATGGGACCTATGTACACTGAATGAGACATTCTAAAGTTGCTAGTAGTTTTAATGTGCTTAGAATAATTTATTTACGTCATTTTAAAATAAGTATAAACATGAGGGAATGCCTTTTCTCTTTTATTGATGAAAATTATGGTTGTAATTTTTACTGCAATTTAAAATTATGGTTTGAGGCATTTTGATGTTGCAGATTATAGTGTTAGAACTCTGGTAAACCATTTGAGAAGTTCCAGGGAACACCAAAGAGAGAAGTAATTAAGAAAAGTCCAGGGCGCAGCTAGGTGGCACCAGCCCTGAAGTCAGGAGGACCTGAGTTCAAATGTGACCTCAAACACTTAACACTGCCTAGCTGTGTGACCCTGGGCAAGTCACTTAACCCCAGTTGCTTCAGGAACAAAAAAAAGTCCATTTGACTGTCTGCTCTGAGACTTAGAAGTATGACTGGGTCAGCCATTTAACTGTACTGTCCTTTAGTGACGGTGTGAATTGCAGATAATAATCTAGTTATTATGAAGGTGTTATGATTATTTAGAAGTAGGAACTCTCTCCTAGGATCTGTTAGTCATTTCTCCTTTCTAAATAAGTTGAGGATGTACTGCAGTCAGGAAACAGGAGCTTAGTGGGTGGTCCAAAAGGAAACTTGTGTTCTGCTACAGGAAGAGAAAGGAAGTTGGGTTGGGAGCTGCCTTAAGGAACTGATATGATGCAGACTAGCTTCAAGGTGAAAATGGTGCCCATGGAATGGTCCTTGTGACCTTAAAAATTGAGATGAAGAAATAAAAGCAGCCTTAATAACAATAGGAGGCAGCATGTTGGGAAAAAAAATGTGTGATTTACATTTAGGAATTGGGTTCAAATTCCAGCCTCCACTAAACAACCCATGTAAATTTATATAATTCATGTAACCTCTGTGACCTGTTTCTAAATTGTAAAATGAGAGGGTGGGATGTGGAACAGAAGACCTCTAACAGTGTTTCCCACTTCCCACTCTCAAGTATTGGTTGATAGTCCATGGTCCTGAAGCCACAGAGATCTTCAGGAGAGGTCAAGGAGATGATGGGTCATTTTGTTAGGAAATTTTTTAGGGAATATCAAGGAGGAGCCACAGGGCAGAGAATAACTGCACAATCAGAGTGGAATGGAGATCAAGACTAGTGGGGATGGCCTGGGACTCCAAATTAGAAGTTAAGACTTAGACTCTAGTTCTCAGATTGAGGATCTGAAGATCCCTCTACAATTTCATGCGATATCAATCTAAATTAACCTCAGGTTAGAAGTTTAAGTGTATTTGTTTGGCATCGTGATAGATACAGTTGAAATGGAAAGGAATCAGGACTTAGATTCTCTATTAACTGTGTCGCTAAGTACCTGGATCTTTGCCCAGATATTAAATAAAGAAAGATCAGAAATCTGCACTCTTGAACTTGGCCATTTCTATGCTCTTTGTGTTTTTTTTTTTCTTTTAATTTGCTAATAAAGTACCTCTTGAAAAATTCCAGCCTTAGGCAAACTAAGAAAAAAGGTGTTTTCTCTACTTTGATTAAATGGAGAAGGGCTCTAGTTCCACCCACAAGGTTTGAATTCAGTAGTGGCAGCAAAATTGGCCAACTCCAGACCTTGCAAAGTACTGGCAGAGCTGAGTGAGAGTCTAGGAGGGAATGAATGGGAGGGGGAAGAAGACTGTCTTATCCCACCTAGTATCATCAGTCTTCCTGTCCCAAAGACAACAAACACATATTCTGAAATTTTTAAAGTTTGTTGAATTGAGTTGACTTAGGGAGAGCTTTTTTTTTTTTTTTTTTTTTTTTTTTTTTTTGAGAATAGAATAGAAAGAAAAAATGAGATGCCATAGATTGGAAAACAAATGTCTAACTTTTCAAATGTGTATTTCTTGCAAAATTCTAAAATGTTTTATTAAAGAGATGGGTAATAAACAGGATCTGGCTTAAAGATAGTTTGGCTTCATGCAAAATAAATCCTTTCAGAGAAACTTCATTTCCTTTTTTCCCCATAGGATTACTTAATTGGTAGAAGAAGAGAATTTAACTTACCTAGATTTTTGTAATAAATTTAAAAAACCCACCCCTTCAAGGTCAGATCCTGAAAAAAAAAAACCCACCCCTTCAAGGACAGATCCTGGAAAAATTATTTACTCTGTCAGTGCTCCAAAACAATTAACCAACTCTGACAAAAAGAAATTTAAGAGAGATAAAAGTGAAGTCCTAGTCTGGAGCTAAAAAAAAAATTACTTTATAAATTCAAAATGGAATGGAGGAGGAGACTGGACAATCAATCATTCCTGTGGAAAAGAACTGGGTGTTTTAATAGATCGCATATTCATTATGTCTAGAGTGCAACACAGTAGCCAAAATACTCTTGAAATCTTAGGTTGCATTCATAGAAACAAAGTGTCCAGAAGAGTGGAAATGATTATCTAATTCTACTCTGTCCTAATCAGACCATTTCTGGAATATTGTGTTTAGTTTTGGGATCCACATTTTAAGGAGGACTCTGAAAAATGGGAGAGCATCCAGAAGAAGTTAGTGAAGCATCAAGTTAGTGAAAATATCAGGGACAATTCCATATAAGGATTGGTTGAAAGAATTGGGAATATAACTCAGAGAAGAGAAGACTTGGGGGGAACATGATATCTGTCTTCAGATATTCGAAAGCACAGGTCTATGGTTAAGGAAAGGAGAGAGGAAACAAGCATTTAATAAATGCCTATTATGTATCTGACACTGTACAAGGCACTTACAAATATTTTTTCATTTGATTTGCATAACAGTCTTAGGAAGTAGGTACTATTATTATCCCCATTTTATAATTGGGGAAATTGAGGCAAACAGAGGTTGTGACTTGCCCAGACTCATTAGATGTTAGCTAAGGCTACATTTGAACTAAGATCTTCCTTCTTCCAGGCTCAGCTCTCTATCTGTTGTGCTACCTACTTGGATAATTGATTTGATTTGTTCTGTTTGATCTCAGGAGGCAGAAGTAGGGGAAGGAGGTGGAAGTTGTAGAGAGGAAGATTTAAACTTGATATAGGGAAGAACTTCCTAATTATTGCAGTCATCTAAAAGTAAAATGATTGAAGGACTTCTTGGGAAATTCTGGATTGCTGCTCAATAGAAGTTTCAAGCAAAGGCTGGATGGCCACTGGTGAGCCTTGGACCAGATGGCTTCTGATACTGCTGCCAACCCTGAGATCTTGTGATTCTGTGACTTGTTTTATAGCTTTGCAAACAAGCATAGATTTTTAAATTAAATGTGTTATTAAATTTTAATATCAGATGATGTTAGCTTAGCAACTATTTACATTTAAATTCATTAGTTTCAACAGATAAAGCATCATAACTTACCCAGTCACTCCCTTTTAGACTTTGTCCATTCATTCCTATTCCCTTTTCCTTTTAGGCAGTCCTAATTAGTGGGTTCGATTCTCTGATCTGCTTCTGCTTTTTTGTTTTTTGTTTAGCATTATTTCGTAGAGACTCTTTGCTAATTCTTTGGTATTCCTCATATATGTCAGTTTTAATTTAGCATAGAATTTTTAGAAAAAACCATGTGAAATAAAGGAATTTTCTCAGACTGTGATTAGACTTTTTATTTTTATAATGAAAATTCAGACCAATGATAAGATGAAATATGTATGCAAAGTGAGAAGACTCCAATTCCCCTGTAAGGGAATAAATGTACTAACCACAACCAACATGAAATAGAAGACTCAAAAACAATTTCTGATTCTTCAGGAGAAATTTGGGAAAATATATCTGTTATCAGGTTACAGATAGGTTACAGATAGATACATATAGATTACAGTCTAGTATGGTGTACATTTGAAAATGAAGGTGAAAAGTATTTAAGTTTCACAGGTCTTTGTTTTGAGCCCATAAAAATTAAAACCTCAAAGGTTTCAGTTTTATATACAATGGACAGTGTCATATCCTGGTTTTACAGACTTTTCACAGACATAAAGAAACCATTCAGGATGTGAGTCCTCTCTTACCAGCAAAACATTTGGTTCTATTGTGGATGGGGCAGAAATACATGGATTAACAAATTTCTTAACTCCCATCTTTTCAGATTCTGTTCTTGAGCTTTTATGGCACTCATGGTCATGTACTTTTATGGCACTCAGATGAAGAGTCAAGAGATTTGAATTCTAAGTTTTTTGACTAAGTCACTAAGTGGCTTGGAAGTTCCTTCTTTTCTCTGTCAGCCAGTCTCTAAGGCAGTTCCTTCCATTTCTAAGATAGGCGCTTAGATGATCTCTAGGGTTCTTTTGAACTCTGGCAAGCCTAGATGATTAGAAGGACTCATCTCTCTTCTCTGAAATAGGTGAGTTTATAATTTGAAGTTTTAAAACAGTAGTTGGGAAAAAAATGGAATTTCTGTCTCCAAACATCTTTTTGCTTCTTTGGCCTCCCAAACAAAATGGAAAGCTCTTGGTGATATGATTCAAGATTTTCAAGCTAATTCTTAACTGAATCTTCTGCTCATCATTGACACTGTATTTCATTCAGTTGTATTTTTGCTGAATATTTACTATGTTTAGATTATATAGCATGTGCAATAGTAAACAAACTTTAAAGTACTCTACAGGCATACCTTGGAGATATCGTGGGTGTGGTTCTAGACCATTGTAGTAAAGCAAATTTTACTATAAAGTGAATGAGATGACTTTTTTGATTTCCCAGTGTATATAAAATTTGTTTGCAGTATCATTTTTTTTCAGACATATATAGCTTTTTATTGACAAAACATATGCACGGGTAAATTTTCAACATTGAGCCTTGCAAAAACTTCTGTTCCAACTTTTCATTTCCTTCCCTCCACCCCCTCTCCTAAATGGCAGTAGTCCCATCCCATATATGTTAAATATGTTAAAGTATATGTTTATTTTATCATTTATTATTTATGTAATACTATTATGTCTAAAAATGTGTATGCCTTAATTAAAAGTACTTTATTGCTTTAAAAAATGCCAACTGTTATCTGAGTCATCAGTGAGTTGTAATCTTTTTGCTGGTGGAAGGTCTTGCCTTGATGTTGATGGCTGATTGATCAGGATGGTGGCTGCCAAAGGCTGGGATGACTGTGGCAATTTCTTAAAATAAGACAATAAAGTTTGCCACCTGGATTAATTTTTCCTTTCACTTGAATATTTAGAGCTCCTGTAGGATTATTAATTGGCCTAATTTCAATATTGTGTCTCAGGGCATAGAGAGACCCAAGAAAAGAGAAAATGATCACTTATTTTAAAACTTCTTCGTATGCTTATAAATTGTCTCCTCAGTAGTACTGTATGCTCTGTAAAAGAAAGAAACTGGTTTTATTCAGCCAGTGATTTGTTAAATATCCATTATGTGTAAGTAAAAAATTTAAAGAGACTTCCCAATGTCCACACTTACCCCCCTTACTTAAATACGGCTTCTTTGAACTCTCTTCCTCTATTGCTGAAATGTTGTTCCCATCAGAGATGCTGTCTCTCTCTGACATCAGAGCTAATGAGACCAGAGTTAAATGAAGCTAGGAAACCAACTTAACCCAGGAGAGGTATTGTCTCCAGGCAGGAAAGACAACCTGCCATCCATCCCTCCTGAATATGTCTTTCTTTTGAACTCAGACATACTTATTGTACAAGTGTTGTTACCTATATCACATTGCTCTGAAAAAGTCAGTGACCAAGCCAAAAATAGAATCATATTTCCTTATTTGTAGACTATACCCAAAATCCCTAGCCTCAGGATGGGAAAAAGTGTGCATACGTTAGGGCAAATTCATTGTCACTTTGGGAAAACATTTTATTAATGGAGGATTTTCAAGGTTTTCTTAAACTCAAGGATGGCACATTATTATGAGTATGTGGAAAAGGGGCTATTTTTTTTTTTACAAATTTTTTTTAAAAGTTTACAAATAAGGAAATATGATTCTATTTTTGGCTTGGTCACTGACTTTTCCTATGGACTTGGCTAAATCCCTTCCCTACTTTGTATCCCAAAGGGATCATAAAAAAGGGAAAAGGACCCATATGTGCAAACATGTTTGTAGTACCTTTTTTGTAATGTCAGGGAATTGAAAATTGAGTGGATGCCCATCTGTTGGAGAATGGCTGAATAAATTGTGGTATATGAATGTTATGGAATATTATTGTTCTATAAGAAATTATGAGCAGGCTGATTTTGGAAAAGACCTATATGAACTGATGCTGAGTGAAGTGAACAGAATCAGGAGACGTTGTACATGTTAAATACAAGATTATATAATGATCAACTGTGATAAACTTGGCTCTTCTCAGCAATGCAGTGATTCAAGGCAGTTCCAATAAACTTGGGATGGAAAATGCCATCTGCATTCAGAGAGAGAACCATGGAAACTGAATGTGGATTGAAGCATACTATTTTCACCTTTTGTTTGTTAGTTATTTTCTTCCTCATTTTTTTCCCCTTTTAGTCTGATTTTTTTAATACAATATGACAAATACATAAATATGTTTAAAAAGATTGCACATATTTAATCTGATGTTCTTGCGGAGGAGGGAGGTAAAAGGAGGGAGAAAAATTTAGAACACAAAAATGAATATTAAAAACTCTCTTTACATATATTAGGGAAAAAAATCAAATACTATTGAAAATAAATCCCTTCCCTACTCTGGGATTAGACTTGGTTTAGATGATTACTAAGGTCTCTTCTAGTTTTGAAATTCTATGGTCTAATATTGCAACATGGGAATAACAGTAAAGCAGAGAGGTCTTAATGTGGTAGAGAACAAAGAGTATTTGACCAAAGTAAACCCGCTCTGCCAGCTACCAACTGTCTAATTTGGACTAGTCATAACCCCTGCTCCATGGCTTCCTCATCCATAAAACAGGGAAGCTCATTTGCTTGTCTCATAGGGCTGTCCAGAGGCTAAAATGAGAGGGTGGATTCCATTTAGTTAAACAAACATTTTATTAATAAGTGCTTGTTTGTAAAATGCTTTCTAAACAGAAGTTGCTATTATTCATTGTCTGTTAGGCTGTCTTGGGCTGTGGTGTGAGTGTAGATTGTCAGCAACATGTACTGTTATTGTCAAGTTTTGAGAAGTGATTCCAGATTGTTATCAGTTATGGTTGTCAAATGGGAAACATTCCCCTAACAGCTGTCCTTTGTGGACTTCACAATATTTTGATGGCTTTTTTGATGTTTTAAATCCAAATATGCCATGTGACCATGAATGAATCATTTGTCCCATTCTGAGTGGGGTTGGGGATCCGGCAGAAGGAATAGTTTATTTAGATTTTTCAAAAGATCCGTGAGCTCATCAGTATGTACGTTCTCTCTACTGGTACAGATTGTAATTTAATCACATTTTCTCAAATTCAATTCTCTATAAATCCTCTTCAAAATTTTCATCCAATACATGAGAAAACTCTCTTCTGTTTCTTATATCCTAGAGGTTCCCACAAAGTACTTGAGCCACTCTCTGTTATGTTCCATTCTTTCTTTGTGATTGACTTAACTTTTTTTGATGGGCTATAGACCCTTGGCAAACATAAATTCAGTCCTTTCACCTTATATGTGAGGAAACTGAAGCTTAAGTAAGTTATGTGATATGTCAACAGATTACATAGAGAGTATCAGAGCCCATTTTGGGATTTAGGCTGTTTTTGCTTTCAGCACCAGTGCTGTTTCTACTTTCTATCCTTGATAATAAGAGAGGGAGGGCTCAGAACTTTCTGGGCATCTCTTCATCATCAGTGGTTCTGCTTAATTTTCACTCTGTGGAATGTCATACCTCTTTTAGTAGAAGCTGATCATTTGAAATCTGATCACCATGCAGATTGATATTCCTGATACTCCAGAATGTCTTAGCTCCATCTATTAACTCCTGAAAGCCATTCTTTTTTTTTTTTTTTTTTTAAATTTAATAGCCTTTTATTTACAGGATATATACATGGGTAACTTTACAGCATTAACAATTGCCAAACCTCTTGTTCCAATTTTTCACCTCTTACTCCCCCCCCCCTCCCCTAAATGGCAGGATGACCAGTAGATGTTAAATATATTAAAATATAACTTAGATACACAATAAGTATACATGACCAAAACATTATTTCTGTACAAAAAGAATCAGACTCTGAAATATTGTACAATTAGCTTGTGAAGGAAATCAAAAATGCAGGTGTGCATAAATATAGGGATTGGGAATTCAATGTAATGGTTTTTAGTCATCTCCCAGAGTTCTTTTTCTGGGTATAGCTAGTTCAGTTCATTACTGCTCCATTAGAAATGATTTGGTTGATCTCGTTGCTGAGGATGGCCAGGTCCATCAGAACTGGTCATCATATAGTATTGTTGTTGAAGTATATAATGATCTCCTGGTCCTGCTCATTTCACTCAGCATCAGTTCGTGTAAGTCTCTCCAGGCCTTTCTGAAATCATCCTGTTGGTCATTTCTTACAGAACAGTAATATTCCATAATTTTCATATACCACAATTTATTCAGCCATTCTCCAACTGATGGACATCCATTGAAAGCCATTCTTTATAGTGGACTCAGAACTCTTAATTTTCATCAATGGCTCTTCTTGGATTCCACTAAGCATCATGCTGCCACTATGGGCTCCCCTCTTTCAGCTTTCTTTTATGTATTGTCATAATCCGTTAGATTGTAAGGTCCTTAAGGACTGGGATTGACTTTCTTTTTCTTATTTGTATCCTTTCAGCGGGTACTTTGTAAATCATTCAATTAGCTAATTAGTTAATTTAAAATTAATAAATCAGTTTATTAAATTCACTCTTTATTAAAATTAGTAAATCACTTAATAAAATTCCATTCAGTATTCATTTCCAGTCAGTAAACATACAAACATATGCACATACATGTTTTATTATTTATTATGACATGCTGAGGTATTCTATGAATGTGGACTGCCAACATGATGTTGTAGAATTTGAAGAAGTGATTCTCATATATATTTATATCTACATAGACATATTTGTATGACATTTTCATGTGTGACAGTGAATATACATGTTGCTGAAGTCCACATCCACAGTACAGTTCAACATATAACAGACAATACATTTATATATATGCATTAATGTATACATGTAAAACACACATATAGGTATGTTAAGATATTTATATATATATATATATATATATATATACACACACATGCATAATTTAAAATTTTATGTATGTTCATGTTCTCTCAATAGAATGTAATCTCCTTAGGGTTAGGGGCTGGTTCAATTCCTTTGTGTCACCTTTGTGTCACAGTTTCCAGCCTATATAAAACATTTATTTAATAAAAGTATGTTGAATGAATGGTGCACAAATCAGAGAAGATTTGAATTCAGATTCTTGATTAAAGCTTCTCTGAGCCTTTGTTGATAATTTATAAGTTCTGTTTCTAATAATTTGTTGTTGAATGTATGCTGTTTAGCTTTACTCTTCCCAAGCAAGAATCTCTTCAGGGTTCTAGGAGTACCCCTGAGGAATTGGGGCACCTGTTGTCTACTATTATTGGTCAAAGCCCTCATTCTAGGTGGGTGAGTTCTTCCCACTGTTAGCAACCAACCAATGACTAGCACTCTATTTCCATTTAACCAATTAGCATCAATTAGCTTTTACATGGAGACATTAACTTTGAGGCTATGAAAAGAAATATAGATCTCTCCCTACTTCCCCCCCCCCCTTCCCCTACCACCCGAGCAAACACCTTTGAACACATTATGGATTTAAACTTAGCATGGTTTCTTCTTCAGTTTTATGTAACTAGTCTATATTTGAAAGGTCACTCTTTGTTTTTTGGGATATTGATGCTGAGCTGGCTGTAAAACTCTAAAGGACTTGATTTCCAGATACCTCATGGTTCATTCTTCTGATCTTTTGAAACTCATGAGCTTCTGCTTCCATTTTTTTCTTAGTAATAGTTTTTTTTTATTTTCAAAATACATGCAAGATAGTTTTAAACATTTACCCTTGCAAAACCTTAGTGTTCCAAATTTTCTCCCTCCTTTCCCCTATAGGTTAAACATGAGCTTCTTCTTCTATATATATATTTCTACATTTATGCTACACAAGAAAAATCATATCAGAAAGGGAAAAAAATGAGAAAGAAAACAAAATGTAAGCAAACAATAACAACAAAGTGAAAACACTATGTTGTGTTTCACACTCAGTTGCCACAATCTTCTCTCTGGGTATAGATAGCTTTCTCCATCACAAGACCACTAGAACTGGCCTGAATCACCTCACTGTTGAAAAGAGCCACATTCCAATTTCTTTTATCTAAAAGAAGACATCAAACCCCAAGGTAGACAACAAACAGGCTCATATATTTTGGGGCACAGTCATCCTTGGAAGGAACCAAAGGTGTCCTTTCTTGCAGGAGTGTCTGTCACTGAACTTCATCAATCAGGAAGAAGTCACACTTTGTAAGGAGGTGTAACAAAGAGAAAAAGGCTGAGACTGAACTCCATTAAGGCCTAACTAAGACTTTTGAATGCCGCTCTTTGCCCCCTCCCCCCTTACAAAATTCTCTGACTCTGCCAAATTTTGGCTTTAGTGATGCAGCCAATTACTACCAGTACCCTACTCACCATATGGTTGACAGACTGGAAGCAGTTACAGAACATCTCTCCAAAGTCTCTCTAAGGTATTTCCATCACACTTCATGACAGCTCTTCTGGAAGCAACTCCCTAGATTCCTCTGTGTGGGGAATTGCATCAGCAGGAGTGTATGCTTGTGAGAACTAGGCTCTTTGACTAGTCTCCTGTCAAATTATGTTCTCAGGTTTATTAAACACTGGGTTTGGGATTCAGCTGATTCTGATTCATCCTTACCTTGTTTGTTGTGCCAATTTACTTTCCTATTGTTTTCTGAGTAATACCAATAGTTTTGATGATTATACTCTATAGTATAATTTGAGATCTGGAAGTGTTATTCCACACCTTCCCCCACTCCTTTCTTTCATTCCCACTGTCTTTTTCATAATTTCCCTTGAGATTATAGGCCTTTTATTCTTCCAATTGAATTTTATTATTTTTTCTAACTATAAAATTTCCCCTTGGTAATTTGGTATAGCAATAGATCTATAAATTAATTGAGGTAGTGTCATTGTTTTTATTATACTATATGACCCAACCATAAGCACTGACTATCCTTCCAGTTATTTAAGTCATTCTTTATTTTTCTAAAAGTATTTTGCAATTATGTCTATACAGCTCTTGAGTGTGACTTAATAATTGACTTCCAGCTGATTTATGGGTTTTGTAGTTATTTTGAATGGGACTTGCCTCTGTTATTTCCTTCTGGATCTTTATTGATATAAAGTGTTTCTTTATTGGTTTTTATGTGAAATATTACTGTTATGATGATGGTGATATAATTAATTGATCAATAAGCATTTTTAAAGTGTTAGAGCTTTTACATTGCCAAATGATGGCAACATTAAGAAGCAATTTGGTGAAGAGAACTCCTTCACAATCTAATAGGAAAGTATGTTCAGGTAGTATTTGACTGAGCATAGTGGCTTGCTGGTAGATTGCATAAGCATGTTGGGCCAGAATTTAGAAGTGGATCCTAATCCAAGTTCATCTGTCAGTAGACAATATGACGTTGGATAACTTGTGTAACCTGGCTGAGTCTCAGTTTTAATTCATTCCAATGTAATAATCATTTCTACTGTGCTAAATAATAGACAGAGACAAAAATGAAATTGCTGTTACCCTCAAAGAACTTATATTATTTTGGGAGAAAATAAGCGTGATTAAAAAAGTACAGACAAAATATATTAGGGAAAGGCAAAGACATTGGATATGCTGCTGAATATTGAAGGAAGCTAGGGATTCTAAGAAGTATAGGTGAGGACTGAGTTCATAAGACTCAGGTTGATCTCCCAGCCTTAAAAATCAAGTCATAATCCATCAGTCCAGAAGCATCTCCTCTAACGAACTAGGCTCTGTGCTAGACAGCTGGTGATACAAAAACAAAAATGTAACTATGCCTATCCTCAAAGAGCTTATGTTCAATAGGGAAACCACACTTAGCAGCAATAAAGCAAAGCCACAAAGAGCATCAGAACAAAAGCATTCAAAAATAAATATAAAAAATAAACAGTTTTAATAGGTGGGACTTTCCAGCTTAGGGCAGTGACTTCCAAAAGGCTTCCTTCCCATGAGGTCCAGGATCTTAAGAACCATGGCACTGTGCCTCAGGAACTTTTCAAAGCTTTCAAGACTAGGATTAAATAAAAACAAATGAGTAGAAGATCCATGGAACCAAGGTCCTGACTTCTCTGTAATGATAATACAGCCAAGTCTCTTCACACTCCTGCACTGCTCCATTCCCCTACCTGGCCTGTCTGCCCCCAACGGCTCCCTGCCCGGGTTCTGAAATTTCATTTCCCCTCTAAAACTCTCCTTTACGCTACAGCTTTTGCCATCAGACCACCCCCCTTCCCCTCCCTCCTTTCCCCTCCCCACATTTATTTCCATGGTAACCATTCTAAGGCATTCTGCTGGCAGAAAACTACTTTCCCTCTTTCATCATGCAAGCTGGCTTTGTCAGGGGCTCAGTGTTTTCCTACAGCTGTGAATGAATTAGCATCCCCCCTCCCCTCAAAAAAATAGAGAAAAGATAAAGAAGAGCCACCTTTGGATGGACAGTTAAGTTACTTTTTAAGAGACTCTCAGTCAGGAAGAGCAAAGCAACCTTCAAATGACCTGTTCCCCCCGACTTGGCTGAAGGGGGGAAACCACTAACCCAGCTTCATTAATTGATTAATTGGTTGACTGAATGAGGGCTGGTGGGAGTGGTATCCAAATTATCATTTTGTGAAGTGAACCTAGGGGAGGAGGCCCTGCCATGACTGGCTGCGAGGGGGCCAGTGGGCAGATGGCTGGTTGGGCTCCGAAGCCTCCGGCTCCCCGGTAAGCAGGCTCACGCCTTCTTGTACGAGTCGCTTTCCTCTCTCCAGGTGTATGGCTTGGAATGTTGCCTTAGGCAGGGTTTGGGGATCCCATGGCAAAGCCCGGAGGTGCATCTGATTAGTCCGTGCATGCCTTGGATATATGATGTTGCAGGGTTAACTCAGCCTGTTTGGGTGGGGGCTTTTTAACCAGAGCTTTGGTTTTTTTGTGTTGCTTTTTTTTTTTTCCTTTCCTTTTCCTCATCAGGGAAGCTGGCAAATGACTCGCGTTTTAGAAACTTGTTCATTCTCTTTTGCTTTTTTTTGAATGAGACTTTGTTCCCTACACGTGGGTGAGTCTTTACTGCTAGATCCAAGCCAGTTCAAGGTGGTGCTTTCTTGAAGGGGATTTGTAGGACTGTGTGTGCATTTCAGGAAAGGGAAAAACGAATGGGGCTGTGTGTGTGCATTTCAGGAAAGGGAAAGGTGTGTGGGACTCTGTGTGTGTGTACGTTTTAGGAAAGGGTAAAGTGTGTGGGGTGGCTCTGTGTGTGCATTTCAAGAAAGGGGAAAGCTAGCCTTTTAGGGAGTGGTTTTAAGTGGAAGGATATGGGGGTGGTCTTCTCAGCGGGCACAGTCTGTTTCTCCCTTCTGTGAGTGCATGTGTGGCTGGGTGCAGAATATGAACGTAGAAGGGATTCTTGGCATTTGATTTTCTGTTGATATTTTGGATACATATTCCAGTAGTGAAATGGTTATAATTGGTTGATATGAAGGTCTTAGAAGATTGATATAGCATCATCTGTTGATGACTTGATAATGTAAACATCTGTTTTGTCTTTGCCGTTTGCCTTGCTCTATAGTAATTTATTTTTAGCTTATTTTTTTTTAACGTTTCTTTTCGAGTGGGTGGTAAGGAAAAATTAGATCGTGTGCTTTTAAAAATCCGTTCTCAAATGCCACTGCCTGTGAGGTTGCTATGACAACAGGGACTGTGTCTCAGATGTCTTAGAGCCTTTTTCATGTGTTAGGTTACTACTGCCTCTAAATATTTTCCCTAATAAGAGAGAAAATAAAATAAGGGAGTCATGAATACTTTGTTGTAGCTGAGTGTGAGATTCTCATTAAGTGTGAAAAAATCATTAAGAAAACCTAGATCTTTGAATAAAAACCAAGAGACTTCTTTTTTCTTTCTTTTTTTTGGGGGGGGGGAGGGAGACACCATAAAACATAGTTACATACTGTTGGATTTGGGAAGGATCTTAGAGGTCATCTAAATTGAGTCCAACTACCTTTTCTTTTTCTTTCTTTTTCTTTTTTTTAAACAAAGAAGAAAACTGAAACCCAGCATGGGGGGGGGGGGCGAGTATCGTGTCCAAGGTCACACAATAATTTCATTAATTGCTAGGGCTATTGCTGAATTTAGGAGTGTAGATTTAATCCTGGAAGGACCTTAGAGGATATTAACTCTCCATTTTTCAGATAAGAAATTAAGGTTTAGGGAGTTCTTAGCTTATCCAAGGTCATCCAGTACTTAACGCAGTACTTGGCACATAGTAGGCACTTAACAAACATTTATGGATTTAATATAAAAGGTTTCGAACTTAGATTCCTCTAGCTCCAGAATTAGTTTCATTTATAGTGTTCTACATTCCCAGTTCACTTAAGCAAACAAACAAAAAAACCCAAGCTGATGTAATTCATGAAGTGATGATTTGGGAGGCCAACTGTTCTCTTTGCTCTGGCACTGTTTACCATCATTTTCATAACAAAGACACCTCTGGTTGAGCTTGATATTTAAGAGACAATGTGAGGTCATGGGGATCAAGATTTAGGGATCATACAGGACTTAAATTCAGCAGAGATGTCAGCTTTGAGACTGTGGGTAGGTCACTTGTGTGGATATCCGTTTTCACACCTGCAAATTGAGGATAATAGCACTTGTAGTACTACACAGAATCATGTGAGGAAAGCTTGAGATTCATAATCTTTGGTTATAAAGATTTACATTGTTCTGCATGTATCAGTTTTTAAGGAGTGGATTCATTTTTGAGTCCTAATATGTAATAGGGAGCCAAGGAGAAAGGCACATGGGTATGTAGAATGCATATTCTACATGTTGTACATATTCTAGAATATACATATAGAGATATATGTATGCATTTATAATGCGTACATACACATATGGATATATATAGAATATATACATATATATGTGTACGTGCATATATTTATATTCATATATGGGGCAGCTATGTATGCATTTGTAATGTGTACATACACATATGGATATATATATGAATATATACATATATATGTGTATGTGCATATATTTATACTCATACATGGGGCAGCTATGTATGCATTTATAATGTGTACATACACATATGGATATATATATGTGAATATATACATATATATGTGTATGTGCATATATTTATACTCATACATGGGGCAGCTGTGTATAAATTTATAATGTGTACATACACATATGGATATATATATGAATATATACATATATGTGTATGTGCATATATTTATACTCATACATGGGGCAGCTATGTATGCATTTATAATGTGTACATACACATATGGATATATATAGAATATATATGTGTGTGTGTGTGTGCATATATTTTTACTTATACATGGGGCAGCTATGTATGCATTTATAATGCATACATACACATATGGATATATATAGAATATATATATATGTGTGTGTGTGTGTGTGTGTGTGCATATATTTTTACTCATACATGGGGCAGCTATTGTATAAATTTATAATGTATACATACACATATGGATATATATAGAATATATATATATGTGTGTGTGTGTGCATATATTTTTACTTATACATGGGGCAGCTATGTATGCATTTATAATGCATACATACATATATGGATATATATAGAATATATATATATATATGTGTGTGTGTGTGTGTGCATATATTTTTACTCATACATGGGGCAGCTATGTACAAATTTATAATGCATACATACACACATGGATATATATAGAATATATATATATATATATGTGTATGTGCATATATTTTTACTCATACATGGGGCAGCTGGACAGTGCAGTGGGTCGGGCACTAGGCTTGGAATAAAGAAGACTCATCTTCCTAAGTTCATGGATTACCTCAGACACATACTAGCTGTGTGACCCTGTCATTTAACCCTATTTGCCTCAGTTTCCTCATCTATAACGTGAGCTGGAGAAGGCCGTGGCAAACTGCTCCAGAATCTTTGCCATGAAAACCCCACATGGGGTCACAAAGAGTCGGAAGTGTTATTACAAAGAAATCTACACCCACATAACTTAGAGAAAACACGTTTTTCATTTAATAAATGACATGATGTATGTGTGTCAAATGTCTTAGTATAGTTTTAAGCTATTAAAGATAAATTAATTCATATTGAAAAAAATCAGTGGGAACTTTGTGGAGCCATGCCCTTGTTGGTGTCCTCCTAGAGAAGACAACTTGCTGGAGGGAAGGCGATAAATCATTTTATCTGCCATTTACCCTCCATGTGCCCGGTGAATTTCTGGAGCTCTGCCTCAGTTTCCCCTTCTGTAAATAGAAGGGCGATGGATTCTCTCCCAGAGTTGCTTCATTTTGAAAGAAATTTAAATGCCACAGCTTAAAAAAAAAAAAAACCGAAATAAGAAAAAACTAACGGACTGTATTATAAACAGGAACGCTAATTGATTAATGAATAAATAAATGTGAGGATGGGGCAGCGGAGGCAGGGAAAGAACCCAGGCCTCCCTGGGGTTTAACCGATTATAATAGATAAAAATAAATTTTTTGGGAAATTTTCCCAAGGGAATAAAAAATTTCCCAGGTAAAAAAATAAAAATGGGCCCAAATTTTTTCAAAAAAAGGGTGGGGGCAAAGGGGAGAATTTTTAAAAGGGGGAACAGACCCAAGGGGAAAAGAAAACCCTAAAAGCCCTTTTAAAAGGGGCAGGGGGGAAAAGGAAAAAAGAAAAAAGGGAAAAAAAATTTTAGAAATCCCCCTTTGGAAAAAAAAAAAGAAAGGGGGAAAGGGTATTAGTTTTCCCCAAAGGGGGAAAATTTGAAAACGGGGTTTTTGGGGAAGGGGGGGCCTCCAAGGCCGGGAAAGGAAAAAAAAAATTTTTAAAAAAAAACCCAATGGGGCCCCGGGGGAAAAAAAGGGGAAGGAAAAAAAAAGGGAGGGGAAAATGGGGAAGAAAAAAAAAAAAGGGGGAACAAACCCTTTTCGGCAAGAAAGATTTGGGGAGGGGGGGGAGGGGAAAAACCCCCCCGGGGGGTTTGCGGAGGGGCCCCCGGGAAAACCGTAAAAGGGGGAGGCCGGGGGGAAACCGGGGATTAAAAAAAGAAGGGGAATTAATTGGGAAGGGCCGGGGGGGGGGTTTGGGTGCCAAAAAAAGGGGGAAAATAAGGGAAATAACATCCCGAAAAGGGGCCCAAAACCAAAAAGGGAAAAAAAGGGAAACCATCGTCCCCAAGGGGAGCCAAAGGGAAAAAAGCGAACCCGGTAAGGGGGTGGCGGGCCCCGGGGGCCCCAAAAAAAAGAAAGGAAAGGGGAGGGGTCCCGAGGGGCCCAACCCCGGGGGAAGACAGGGGAAAACGAAGAACGGGGGGGGTTCCCGAGGGCCCGGAAACAAAAAAAAGAAGGGAACCAAGGGGCCGGGCAAAGGGGGAAAGAAAAAGGGGAAAGGGACCGGGGGAAAAAGGCTAGGGAAGGGGGGCCCCGGACCAAGGGAGAAAAAACCAGGGAAGGGGAACCCGATTTCATGGGCGAAAAAAAACAAAAAAACCCCGGGAGGAAAACCCAGGGGGGGAAAAAAAGGGAGAGAAGGGGGGCACCAAAAGGGGCCAGAAGGGGCCGGGGAAAAAAAAGACCAGGAGGGGGGGCCCAAGGGGAGACGAAGGGGGAAAAGGGGAAACCCCCAGAGGGCCCGGAAAGGGGAAAGACACAAGGGAAATAAAATTTGGGGAAAAGGGGCCCGCCAAGGGGCCAACCAGGGAAAACAGGGAAGGAAAGGAGACCGGGGAAAGGGGGGGAAACCAAGGGGGGAACAGAGAGGGGAGGAAAGAGGGCCCAAGAAGGGGGGGGGGGGGCCCGAGACCAGAGAGGGGAAGGAAAATAAAGGGGCAGAGCAAGGAGGGGGGGGAAAGGGGCCCAACAAAGGGGGAAAGGGGTGGAAAGAAGGGGGGATGGGGCCCGGAAGGGGGGGTGAGGGGGGAGGCCGGGGAGGGCGGAACCGGGGGGGGAGGGGAGAGAAGGGAGGGGGGGGAACGGAAAGGAGGCAGAGAGGGAAAGAGGGGAAGAGAGGGCCCGAGACGAAGGAGGAGAGGGGAGTGGGGGGGGGAGAGGGGGAGGGGGGAGGCCCGGAGGCCGAGGAGGGGATGGGGGGCAGAGGAAGAGGGGGTGGGAAGGGGGAAGGGGGGAGAGGGGGGGAAAGGGAGAGGAAAAGGAGGAGGGGAGGGTGGGGGGGGCCCAAGAGGGAAAAGGAAAAGGGGAAGGGAGGAGAAGGGGGAGGGGGGAGGGGAGGCCCGGAGGGGAAGGAGGAGAGGGAGAAGGAGGAGGGGAGGGGGAAGGGAAGGCCAGAGGGGGAAAAGAAAGGAGAGGGAGACCCAGAGTGAGGGAGAGGCCCAAAAAAAAACAAAAGAAAAGGAAGGGGAAAAACAAAAGGGGGAAAAAATAAGTGCACCTAGAGAGAAAGATAAAAAGAAAGAAAGAGAGGGAAACAGAGAAGGGAGACACAAAAAGAGGCCAACAGGGAAAGAGAGACAAACACAGAAAAAAAAAGAGATAGAAATAGAGGACCCGGAAAGGGAGACAGAAAAAGAGACAAAACCCGGACTGAGATACATATAATAGAGACTGACTTAGGAGAAACTGGGATCAAATTCTGCTCCTTAATACCTATTTATTATATGACTTAATCTCTTAGTCCTGTGTGCAACAAAGACGCTACTGACCTAAAGTCTTGTTTCCATCACACTAGAGAGTAGACAGCTCTTGGTATGGAAACTCCTTTCACTCGTGTGGATTGATAACCAATCTGAATTTTGATAGTTTTGAGACTTCCTGGTTACAGGAGAGATTTGTGTATGTATACACATATATATGTATATACCAACTCAGATTTTTTTTCTGTTCTTGTGGAATTTGAAAACTATTAGTACAATGATTTGAAGACCATGTATTTTAAAATCAGCCACAGGTTAGGGGAAAATCATCTATCTTTATTCTCAGTGAAGAAAGATGGGAGGTGGAAGAGAATGGGCAATAGCAATGTGTACAGCTGAGTCAAGAAGCTAACTGACCCAGCCAGCCACAGTAGAACCCAGGCCCAATTCTCCCCGCCCTTCCTGTCTTCCACCCACCAAAATGCCATTTCCTATACAAAACATCAGGACTTGACAGAGAGTGGGGGGGCATTTTTATCCAAGCATGTATATTAATAATATAGCCCAAATATTTAGCCCATGTTGGGACCTCAGTGCATCAACTCAAGCCTCAGCCCATTACAAATGATGGCTTATAGTAATAGAAAAAGACTATCTCTCAGGTGTCTCTGAAAAGCCATAGGCCTTTCATATGGTGTTGAAAAGGTCATATGGAATTGAGAAGATACTGATTGAGCAGTTACAAGATGCATGCTTTGAAGTCTAGGCTGATACTTTCTGACTCCAGTCCAATGTCTCTGAAGGTGGAGTCAAGTTTGGATCAGGTAGGTTTCCCAGCTTTGTGCTACACATCAATTTTAGCTGGTTGGTTTTGCCAGTTGTAATGTATTCCTCTTGAAGGCCATAGTAATCTCTACTAATTCCTTCAGATGTTGTACTTCATCCATTTGTTTACACATTTATATCATTATTTTGGAATATTCTTATGAGACTAGTCAGTTGAGTGAATAAGTGGTGATAGATTCTGGCTTATCATCATCATTATCATAATTAAATGGGGATAGGAAATGGGCCTAGGTGGACAGTTAGTTAGTGGGGGAAACTTCCCACTGGGCAAAAATTGAATATTGGAGTATTAGAAACAGAGAATCATCAAAATCCATGGATGCTAAGCAGTGTAAATATTACAAAATCTCAAAATCTGGTTTATCTACATAAATCAAATGGATTAAATTTGTCCTATTTGGTCCTAGATCACAGAACTAGAAGCAGTGGAGATGAAGTTTAGCCTTATGTAAGGAAAATAATTCCTATTAATTAGAGCTGTTTAAAAGTGCATTGGGCTATTTTGATCATGAATTCATTGTCCCTGCATAGCATAGCTTCACACAGAGGCTGAGTGACTCCTTTGGGAGGGATAGTGTCAAGGGCATTCTTGTTCAAGTCTTGGGAGGACTTGATGACTTTGGAATTTCTTTCTAACTTTGAGATTTTATGCCTTGAAATGAGGACATTCTTAAATGATATTTCTACCAGTTGAATTCCAAGAAACATTTATTGAGCACTTGCTGGAATTACAAAAACAAAAAGTGTAATTCACCATCAAGCTATATCTTTTCAAAGAATTGGGCTTGGCCCTATGAAATGGGGCATTTAGGTGGTGTCATGGATAGAGTTCTGGACCTGGTGTCAGGAAAATTTTAGTTTAATCCAAACCTCAGGCACTTACTAGTTGTGTGACCCTGGGCAAGTCAGTATCCCTGTTTGCCTCAATTTCTTCATCTGTAAAATGAGGTGAAGAAGGAAATGGGAAAATACTCCAAGATCTTTTTCAAGAAAAGCTCCAGTATGATTCTAAAGAATTGGATGTGACCAAAAAACAACTAAACAGCAACCCGTGAGACTGGGGACTTAAGGATGAATTATTTGCTTGCCTTTTCTAGTATTCTAGTATTCTTTGTTGGTTAGCAAAAGCATGCCTGCTATCATAACATTGTTATATTATTTCTAAGATTACAGTTTGTTTTATAATAATTATTTTAGATTGATGGTTTTCAATGAGTCTAAATGATAAATTTGTAATACAATCTCTGAGAATAGATTATTTCTAAAAAAAGGATTTCTACTGGTAATGAATGACAGTTCTTAGTAACTTTTGCTGACCTTAGCACCAGGGTTTTTGTGGGGAATTCTGTATTGGCTTATGATTGAATCAAATGAATAAATCATTGCATGAGTTATTGTTAATGGTTTTTTAGATTCATTGAATTTTAGTCTCATCCTGTGGATGGAGCCCAATAAAATGATGAGTGTGGCTTTGGTGCCAGGGTAATATAGTTACAGGTGAGGTATTTATATGGTACTGAGAGGATGAGCCAAAGGCCTGAGTCTGAAGTTCAATACAGAACCTTTCACTTTGGAAGTCATTTGTCACATAGTGGGTCGCAGAGCTGGTTTTCTAGGACCCAAGCATCCTGACTGCCAGGGCTCTTTTAAGTCAACTTTGCTACCTCTTGATAGGGTACTACTATAAATTAAGGCACTATTATAAATTTAGGCACTGTGAAAAGTGATGGATTTTTGAAATCAAAGTTTGATTAGAATTACAGATAGTACAGATGGAGGGGAGTCCATTGTATAATCTGGTCTAGCCACCTGCCTTGAAATAGGTAAGATGTTGTTATTATTTACATTTTACAAGTGATTCACTAATTGAATTGGGTTGACTAAAGAGAGTGTTTCCCATGGAATATACTCTTGCTTTCTTCTAGAGAGCTATCCTCCATAACAAGGAGTAAATTAGTGTAACAAAACTAACCAATATCTCAAAAGTCTGAAATGATATGCAGTGTTTCATATCCATAGTCTTACCCCTATGCAAAAGTCTTACTATTTGTCTGTCCTTAATGACCAAGTTCATCCCTTTCAGATAGAATTCTAAAGAAGGATCCTAGAAAGAGTAAAAATACTTCTTGAATTATTCAAGAAGCAATCTTATTGGATCCTAAGCCCTAAACTGTCCTTTTTACCCCTTGAGCAAGGGCTTTGTCTTATATGAATTCTGTATCTCTCCCAATACTTTGCTCTGTATATAAAGTCTGAGCATTAATTTTACCTTTTGGAATTTTTTTTCAACACATTGAAAAAAAGTGAAATTCTTTAAAAAGGTTACTATTAGTAATGAAAGCCTCTTTGGGCTAATAATGCCATAGCTCCACACTGTCATTCAAAAGGGTCAAAGGAGGAGAAAGTAGAAGTAAGAGAAGTTGAATAAGCAGTGTCAGGTTTCACACCAGATATGTAAAATCTGAAAATATATTGTCTTTTACACTTGAACTCATCTTCCAGATGTGGGTTTATTTTTGTACTTTCAATTACAAATGCTCTTGGCCCTGGAAATGAAAGGAATCTAACTGTAAATGTATGAAATACAACTCTCAGCTGCTTTTTTACTCATAAATGTTTCTTATTAATATAACCTTTAACCCTGTTATTGTGGTGATGACAGAAGCACAGGACAGGGTTCCAAATGGTAGCCTGGCCTTTTTTTTTTTTTTTTTTTTTTTTATGCTAGGATAACTTCTTACTGTTGCTGGACTTGTTGAAGGACTTGGTATTAAGCTGGGTGGAGGTAACAGAAAAGTTCTCTTAATGCTAATATTGTTCTCTAAAATGTAATCTTCTCTGGGAGCAGGTTTCTGGGGGGCTTCTGGGAGCAGCTTTAGTTTCAGTTCAATAGTCACCCCAAATGTAGCCAGGTATTAAAGTCCAAATCTTTTATTGTCTCTTTCCAAGTCTTGTCTCCTTTTCTGCGGCCCAGTTAGCTTTTTTAGAGGCCTTCTGTAGTCTTGGTTCCAAGAGCTTGAGTTCTGGCTTCTGATCCCCCTGACTGCCTTCTCTGGCTTCTGAATCTCCTGGATTGACTTCTGGTTGAGGCTCTTAGCTTATATATGCTCTCTTAAAGGTGTGAATCTTGTAGAACTTATAATAAGTACTAAGTACTTAGTACATTGAACCAGAGAACTGTTAAATAGTCTAATGCTAAATAATCACTGTCTCCATCAATTCCACCAACTTAGCACCTTGTTTCAAGTTCTGGTCCATAACATCTTCTTTCTCAGGTTTTTTTTTTTTTCCCCTTCTTGATCCAATTTTTCTTATGCAACAAGATAACTGTATAAATATTTATACATATATTGGATTTAACATATATTTTAACATATTTAACATGTATTGGACTACCTGCCATCTAGGGGAGGGGGTAGGGTAAAGGAGGGGAAAATTTGGAACAGAAAGTTTTGCAAGGGTCATTGTTGAAAAATTACCCATGCATATGATTTGTAAATAAAAAACTTTAATACAATAAAAAAAAAAGCAAGAAAAAAGAGCTGTCTTTGGAATATCAGATATCTAATCATTTTATTTTATAGATTTATAAAATTGATTTTATAGATATATAGATTTTCTATATATGGAAACTAAGACCTAATAAAATTGTGACCTATCTAAATTTACCCCATAGTAAATTATAGATTGGGAGACATTTTTCATGTCCTAATAATAATAACAATAATAACAGTAATAGCTAACATTTATATAGTACTTATGTGCCAGACACTGTTTACAAATCCACTGTTCTCTTTGGAGTACAGAAACTATTTGACAGGTGAAGAAGTCTTAAGACATGAGATTGGGCAAGTGACAGGATACAATCTCTGTTTAATTTGGTATAGTAAATATAGGCTTTGCTTCCAACTTGTTTGTCTCTCACCTTTAGTTCTGATATCTTTTGCCTAGTCCACCCTTTTCTCTGTCTCTTAGCTGTTTTGATTCTTTAGTAATTCCATATAATTTATTCTTTTATATTAGAAACATTCTCTTTATAAATCCTAGCCAAGTAATACTTGTTTTCTTACAGAAATCCCTCAGAATTGGTATTTCTCTTTTCCAGAAACAGGTAGCTGGGTGGTACAGTGGATAGAACTCCAGGCTTAGCATCTGGAAAACTCATCTTCTTGTGCTCAAATCTGGCCTTGGACATTTACTAGCTGTGTAACCCTGGCCAAGTTACTTAACCCAATTTGCCTCATTTCCTCATTTGTAAAATGAGCTGGAGAAGGAAGTGGCCCTATCTTTGTCTAGAAAACCCCAAAATGGGGTCATGAAGAATTGGACATGATGGGGAACAATAACAATAAATTCCTTGATACGATACCTTCTTATAATGTCTTTCTTTGCTATCCCAACTTAGTTAAATGAATTCTGCTGAGTCTATGCACAGATTGATTCAATAAAATTAACAGTTATACATCAGTTCCTTTTTAGAACTGAGGAAATTGAAGCCTAAAGAGAACTTTATGTGATTTTTTAAAAAAATTATTTATTTTTTTTAACATTTTTCTTTTAAAATTTTGAATTCCAAATTCTCCTTCTTCCTTTCTCCTTTCACTCTCTGAGAAAGCAAAAGATATCGTTATGCATATGAAAACATAGAAAATATTTTCATAATAGCCATCTCTTTCTCTCTTTGTCTCTGTCTTATTCTGTCTCTCTTTCTCTTACATGCACATGAACACAGAAAATTATACTTCAGTTGTCATTCAGAATTTATTAGTTTTTTTTTTTTTTGGAGGTGAATAGCATTTTTATCATGATGAGTTCTTTGGAATTGTCTTGGATCATTGTATTGGTCAGAGTAGCTGTCTTTCACAGATGATCATCATTACAACATTGCTGTTACTGTGCACAATGATCTCTTGATTCTTTTCACTTCATTTTGCTTCAGTTCATATAAGTCTTATCAGGCTTTTCTTTTTTTTTTTTTTCTGAAACAATGTTGTCATTTCTTATAGCACAACAGTATTTTGTTACAATCATTTGCTACAACTTGTCTGACCACTCCCCAATTGATGAGTATCCCCTCAATTCAATTCAAAAAGAGTTGCTTTAAATATTTTGGGATATATACATCCTTTTCCTTTTTCTTTAATACCTTTGAATACGGATCTAGGAGTGGTATTGTGGGATCAAAGGGTATGCACAGTTTTATAAATGGGCATATTTCCAAATTATTCTCCAGAATGTTTAGACCAGTTAACACCTCCATTACCAGTTTATTATTGTCCCTGTTTTCTCTCATTTTCTCCAGCATTTGTTCTTTTTGAGATATGAGGTGATATCATGGAATTAATTTAATTTGTATTTCTCTAAGCAATATTGATTTAAGTAATTTTTCATATAATTATAGCTTTGATGTCTTCTGAAAGCTGCTTATTCATATTTCATTGATCATTTATCAGTTGGGGAATGGCTCTTATTTTTATAAATTTGATTTTGTTCCCTAAATATTTGAGAAATGAAACCTTTATATGAAGACCTTCCCCTTCTTTTCCCTTTTCCCATCCCAGTATATTTTTTATCTCCTTCCCTTCCAATTTCCATCCTGGGTAAGATAGATTTATTTTCCCAACTGAATGTATGTATGTGTATTCTTTCCTCTTTGGACCAATTCTGAGGAGAGTGAGCTTTAAGCATTGCTTGCTTGCACCCCCATTTCTCCTTTACTATAAAATTTTCTTTCTTGTGAGAAGGTTCTTTTATTTGAGAAGTTTTTCCTCATTTTCTTTTCTCCTCCTCCCAGTGCATCTTTCTTTACATTGCTTCTTCTTTTTATCTTTGGTTATAATATGAGTTTCTTTGCCTTCTGGAAGATCATATTTCTTTAATCTGGGAGCTGCTACATCTTGTGTTTTTCTTTAACTCTTCCAGGAATTATTGTTAGACTTGGGTCCAATGAGCATTTTACTTTGAGCCTTTCTTTGTAGTTGGTTTTTTTGGACTGTTGTCTTATGAGTTTATTTCATCTTGGTCTTTCTTTGTCATTGTAATAGCTGTTTATGATTAAGTTCTTTTTGTTGTTGTTGCTGTTTACTCATTTTCCAACCTATTTCTTGATTTTTGAATTTATTTTAAATTTGGGCTCTACTCATCTGGGAGTGGAGAGGCACTGTCCCAAGTTTCAGGTTTATTGTGTTGCTATTTTCAGAGCTAGTCATGGAGGTCTGCAAGATTTAAGTGGTTGACAGGTGTTGTGAAGAGAAGAAAGGTGTGGTCACTGCTTTCCTCACTTACTAACTTACTTTTTGACTCTCAGAAAGTCACTTAACTTCTGCCTCAGTTTTTTCATCTCTGAAATAGAGATAGTGAGAACACCTACCTCTCAGAATTGTTGTGAAGGTGAGAAGAGATATTTGTAAATTGCTTTGCAAACCTTAAAGCAATATATAAATACTAGCTATCCTCTTCCTCCTCCTCTTTTTCCTCCTTTTCCTCCTCATTATTATTGTAGTCCTTATCATTATTAGGGAATGCCTCTTAATATTATACAGGGCCTTCTAAAAGTCTTGGTGCAATTTAAAACATAATCACTACTTTTAAACAACTAAAGCTTAAAACTGCACTAAGATTTTTGGGACACTGTATATTTATCATTTCTCTATGGATCTTAGATATTAGGCTTTTGCTATTATATTTGATTAAAATAATTTTCCTACATTTTTCTCTTATTCTATATATTTAATTTATGTAAAGCTTTTTTTATTTTATTATCTATTTTTATGCGGTCCCTTATCCTTTATTTGGTTAAGAATCCTTCTTTCCTCTCCTAAACCATACTTGTGAAATGTGCCTTTTTCCGTTCTTTTTTATTTAGGGAGTGTATCTACTCATTATAGTTCTTTTTGCACATTTATGTAATAAACATGTCTGGATGTGCCAGTAGAAGCTGTATTGACATAAATTGACCTTTTCCTACAGTACAGCTCTTGTCTTCTTCCATCTTTCAGATATGGCAAATGGAGGGTTTGCTTTTATTTGAGACAGATATTTCCAGTTAATACATGTGATTGGTATATGATGATGCTACTGCTTGAGATGATCTGAATTGTAATGTATCACATACTAGGTTCCATTATGGATAAAAGACGAAGGGAGAGGGAGGAAAATTATTTTAAAATTAATTTTAAAAAATTATTTGCAGCTAACTTTTCAGGTCAAGAGCAGTTTGTAGAAAATATCAGAAGTATTTACAAAGCTCTTTGCTAAATTTTTAAAGGACAGGTTAAAAAATAGCATTTAATTAAACTGACTTATTGAGTGTTATGCTTATTTATTTCTTTGTCAGTTTCCATTTGCAAGCTGATTTTTTTTCTGTGGGGAAATAAAACCAAATATCACAGGGTTACACATATAGACACTTGATAAATGCTCCTTATTGAAGATGAAAGATACTTGCTTCTCTGCAAGCTCAGATGTTATCATAATAGACCTCTACATTCATGCTGTGCTTACTCTGACCTTCTGGAAGAAAGTCTCCTCGGTGCCCCTCTGTCTCAGACTCCAAGCCAAGCTTTTCTTTAATTCATTATTTTTTTCTGCCAGTTTTAATTGTTTCTTCTAAGTTTACATCTAAATTGGCAAATTTATTTTCTATATGTGAAATCTGTGTTTCATCAAACAAGTTTTCAAACTCTCCTCCCCAAAAACCCCACTTACTTTCTTAGAAAACTTTTCTGAAAGGAAATTATTTAAATTGTCATTTTAAGTAATTGTTAGGACAACAAAGTCACCAGATGCATGGGAAACCATGCCAGAAATTTCTTGGGGTAGAGGCTAATTTTTTAGCGACATGTATTTAGAAAAATTCTAGAAAAGGTATAGAGCCAAATTATGTTAGAACTAGAAGGGATCTTAAATACCATTTAATTCAACCCTTTTCCCATCCTCTGTATGAGGCAACTCAGGTCTTTTACTTTATAGTTTGACATAGTTATCTTAGTCACTTTTAGATTCTCTAAATCCAAATAGATTACTTTAAAAGCCATTTTATATCTTAATGTCTTAGAATTTAGAGCTTTCAGGCACCAGTTAAATTGATAATGATGTATTGACATGATTTGAGATATAAAATTAGTTTTGTAATGTTAGTAGAAAAGCTTATAATTTTAATCTGCTTTGAACTTCATGATTTATTTCAAGAATATCACTGTGTCTGAATGTGAAATAATATTTGATAAGTTTTGCAGTAGACTGTGGTCTAAATTACAAAAGTTCTAATATGGCCTGTGATAAAAAGGATGATTTCCATTTACAATTTTGTCTTAGAACTTTTATCACCTCTCCAAATTCAATATATTATCATATACATTTAAAAATTTATAATAATCCAAGAACTAGACTAAGTATATACAGTTGAGTTATACTATTTGGTAACACAGGTTTGAGAGAATTGAAGAATTAATTCTTGGAGTATATGAAAGAGGGAAGGGTCCCAAAATTTGGGAGCAATCTCAAAAACTTATTACTGCTCCCCCTTCCAAAAAAAAGTAGCTAAGAGAATATTAATAACCAATAATTTATACTTTTATTTTCTCACTTCTACAAAATTTTTATGAGAAGAATCCATAGGTATTGAGAGATGAGATTCAAGTACAGGTGAAGGTATGAGGAGGGTACAGGGAGGCTTTTAAAATTTAATTTTTTTCCTAATTATATGTGAAAATAGTTTTTAACATTAATTTCTAAAAATTTTGAATTCCAGATTCTCTCTTTCCTTCTCTTATTTCTCCTATTGTTAGGAAGGCAAGCAATTTGATGTAGTTTTTACATATGCAGATGTGCAAAACATATTTCCTTATTAACCATGTTGTAAAAGAAAAGAGACAAAAAAATCCCAAGGAAAATAAAGCAAAATAAATATGCTTCGATCTGCATTCAGAGTTCATTAGTTCTTTCTCTCGAGATGAATAGCATTTTTCATCATATGTCCTTTGGAATTGTTTCGGGTCATTGTATTGCTGAGATAGCTAAGTCATTCACAGCTGATCATTATATAATATTGATGTTATTGTGTACAATGGTCTCCTAATTCTGCTCACTTCACCTTGCATCATTTCACATAAAGTCTTTCTACATTTGTCTGAAATTAGCCAGATTGTCATTTCTTATAGAACAAGAGTATTCCATCACAATCATATACCACAGCCATTCTGAAATTATTGGGCATCTCCTTAATTTTCAATTCTTTGCCACCACAAAAAGAGCTGTTATCCATGTTTTTCGATAAATAGATCCCTTTCCTTTTTGGATCTCTTTGGGATACAGACCTGATAGTGGTATTGCCAGATCAAAATATATGTAGTTTGATTACCTTTTGGGTATAGTTAGATGCTGAAACTATCCAAAATGGTTGTATCATTTCACAATTCCATTGACAGTGTATTAGTGTCCCAGTTTTCCCTTATCTCCTCCAACATCTAATATTTTCCTTTTTTGTCATATTGACTAATCTGATAAATATGAGGTAGTATCTCAGAGTTGTTTTAATTTGCATTTCTGTTATCAATAGTGATTTAAAACATTTTTTCATATGATTATAGGTAGTTCTGCTGTCTTCTTCTGAAAACTGCCTGGTTTGACCTCCTTTGGCCATTTATCAATTGGGGAATGACTTATATTCTTAAAGATTTAATTTAGTTCTTTATGTATTTAAGAAATGAGGCCTTTATCAGAGATACTTGCTGTAAAAATTGTTTTTCACTTTTTTGCTTTCCTTCCAATTTTGGCTATATTGGCTTTGTTTGTTCAAAACCTTTTAAATTTAATTTTTTAAAAATTAAAGGCTCTTTATTTTTCAAAACATGTTTGGACAATTCTTCAATATTAGCTCTTGTAAAACCCTGTGTTCCAATTTTCTCCCCATGTCCTCCCCTAGATGACAAGTAGTCTAATATATGTTAAACATGGTAGAAATAGATGGTAAGTCCAATATATGCATACATATTTATACAGTTATCATGACACACAAGGAAGAAAGAGAAGCAAAATGAAATGCAAGCAAACAACAACAAAAAGAGTGAAAGTACTATGTTGTGAACCACACTCAGTTCCCACAGTCCTCTCTGTGGATACCCACAGATGGCTCTTCATCACTGAACAATTGGAACTGGTTTGAATCATGTCATTGTTGAAGAGAGCCATGTCCATCAGAATTGATCATTGTATAATCTTGTTGCCATGTATAATGATCTGGTTCTGCTCATTTTACTTAGCATCAATTCATCTAAGTCTCTCCAAGTCTCTCTGAAATCATCTTGTTGGTCTTTTCTTACAGAACAATAATATTCCATAACATTCATATACCATAATTTATTCAGTCATTCATCCAATGGATGATGGGCATCCATTCAGTTTCCAGTTTCTTGCCACTATAAAAATGGCTGCCATAAACATTTTTGCATATGTAGGTCCCGTTCCTTCTTTACATTTAATCTAATAAAAATAATATCTATTTTGCTTCCCATGTTTTCTCTCTTGTTTGGTCATAAATTCTTCAACAAAATCTTACAAATTTTGTAGATTATAGATCACATTTTATAATCAAATGATTAATTGTCATAATTGTAGAGAATACAAAACCTCTATTGTGTTTATTGTTTGTTGACTATAAAAAAGCTTTTGCTTTAGTACCTACTGTGGGTTCTGGCACATATTAGTACTTGATATATGCTTATTGATGGAATAAAATGTTGCTTTAGCGGTGCTTATCCCCCAACATATCTCTCAAGTATATATATCAGTCTTCCAAGATTTTTTGTGAGACAGAAAAACAGAGAAAGCTTGTTTGACAACACTCTGATTATAAATATTAGAGGGACATAAACTAGGGAGCATGGTCACTCATTAAAGGTGTTTGCTATTGTTATGGAGGATATCCAGTCCAGAAAACTAGTGGAACAGAGATTTCCTATACATGGTCAGGCCGTACAGATGCTTCTGTTTGTGGATGAAATTTTGTTTATGGGATCATGCCTTACCTTTAGCACCCTCATAAATGAGATTCATATGTCTGTCCTTACAAAAGTTTGGCCCAACTGTTCACATAGAAAAACCAAGTAAACGAATATTGCTATTTCCATACTGGGATATGCAATTGAATGGACAACACTTGGTCATTCAGTACATATATTCTGGACAGACACTACAAATAAATAGTGAGACAAAGAGAAAGGACTAGATCATCTTTGGGTAATTGTATAGTGCTTTTATTGATTCCCATTCTTCTTCCTGAAATGAAATTTCATCATTTTTACAGGAGTATTTTAAGGTGATGTGTCTCTGAAGAGTCTAAGCTGAAGGTTATCTAAAGGACAATTGAAAGGTGATTGTGATTGAGTGTGATTGTGAGAAAGCTATATTATTTAATCAGCAACTAAATAAGTGAATGCATTAAAGCCTGTCATCAAAAAACCATTTGACTAGAAAAGAAAATTAGGTGACATAGGCAAGGAATAGTTGATGAGCAGCCTCTGGGTTCTTTTGGTATTTATCCATTGTCAAAAGATGTGAATAAAGGCCTTCTTAACTGTTTGACATACCTCCCATGGAGCTTATTAGAAGACAGGAACAAGATCGTAGGATCACAGGGCACATAAATGGTTTATGATATGTATTGTTAAAAGACATACCCATGAGGGGCTGCTAGGTGGTGCAGTGGATAGAGCACCAGCCCTGAAGTCAGGAGGACCTGAGTTCAAATCTGGTCTCAGACACTTAACATTTCCTAGCTGTGTGACCCTGGGCAAGTCACTTAATCCCAATTGCCTCAGCAAAAAAAAAAAAATAACTAAATAAAAAGTACCCAAGAGGATGAGATCAGAGATCCATCCAAATTTACAACTCTTTCTTTTTAAGTTTTGAGAGAAATAAGTATTTTTGCAGAGCCAGATTGTTCCTTTTTCCTCCAAATAGTTTTATTAGCATCTTCTTGGAATTAATAGAAACCTTAGGAAAAGGCATGCATATCCCTAGTTGTTAAGGAGGGACTAATGGAGATAAGAAAGTGGTGAACAAAGAGCATCCTTTGCCTCAGAAAAAGAGATTAGAATTTAGTGGATTTAGTTAGAGAGCTGAACTTTTCTATACATTAGAACTCAGAAAAGTTGAAAAAAAAAAATTCCAACAAAAACTCAATCTCTTTAACCTGACTAGGCATAGAAGCTCCTTGAAACCAAAAACTATTATAGTATTGCTAGCACATTGTTGATGTTAATAAATTGGGTTAAAATTTCCAGGATTGTGACTTTGAAAATAACAATGGTTATTATTTCCTAGTCAGATGAGAAAGCAGATTTTAAAAAGTAAAGAGAACTGTCCATGATTTCATAGCTAATATCAGTTATCTTGACTTTAACCCCAGCTCTGTCTAATAGAACAGGTTCCTTTGAGTTTGAAATGGAGAATATGAAGCAAAGTACTATGAAATTAAGCTGGGAAGGTAGATTAAAGCCAAATTGAAGGTGGAGGTTAACTTTTAATTCAAGTTTTTGTTTTAGAGAAAGATGGGAACTACTGAATGTTTTTGAATAAGCGTAATGACAAGCTTAGGCCAATGCTTTAAGAAGATTATTTTGGTATTTGTGACAAGGATGGCTTGGGGAAGAGAGATATTGGTACAATGGAAAATAATTAGAAGGCTCATTTGTTCAAGAAACATTTATTAAATACCTGCTATATGCATTGTACCATAGTATATACTGGGATACTAAGTTGAAAATGATTCTGGCTTCTTGTTCAGAGAGCTTAACATTGATCAAATAGGGAACTGCATACATACACCCTCCTCCCCCCCCCAAAAAAAAACCCTATTATGATGGTAGAGAGAAAGAGTGCAAAACAGAGATCTAGGCAAATGTTTATGAGAATTTTGATGAAGGAAATATTTCTTTCATCTAGTTTGGGTAGTTGGGTGAAGGGAAGTCATGATCCTAAGAGAGGTATTGCTAGGGCAGGCTTCTTGGAATAAGTGGCATTTAAAAATAAAATGAAATTTATTTAAAAAATAAAATAAAATTAGATCTATAAATACTTTCAGGCATTTGAACTAAGTGGATTACAACATCTGGATGTTGAGTTTGCCTTTACATTTTCTGGGAGCTGGGACAGAGAGGGAAATACATTGAATATAGGGTTTTCATGTTTTGTTTTACTTTTTTTTTGACACCATAAAACATAGATTAGCTGCAAAAGCGATTATTTATTGGAATTTATTGCTCATGGGAAGCATGTTGAATGGTAGAGTAGACAATATATTCACTTAACAGTTTTATCTGAGATGTAGAAACATTGTTTAACAAGATGGTTATTATCCTGATATCATATACATAGCCATAGGCTTATCATTAACTGGGAACTATGAGGGACCTGAGGCTGGACTATCTGAGTCCTTGCTTAGAGTGTAATCTGTTGCAGGATCAGAACTTGAAGAATACAGATGAATGGATAGTTAATGTGTCAGTTAGACACATTTCTCAAATATCAGCTATCTCAAAGAAGCTTTAGATTGGTGCTGCATTTCATTCAATTCAAAATTAAAGTGCCTACAAAGCAAATAATCTATGTTGTTGTTTCAAATATAACGATGGCGTTTAAATACTAAATGAGACTGAGGCAAAGTTGAAATTCTGTTGTAAGGGATTTTTTTAAAGTTTTGTATCCTTATTATCATACACATTTTTGAGATATGGTAGATGCTTATGAATTGGATTCTGCTAATAATTACATCAAGTATAATATAGTGGAAAGAGTCCTGGACTTGGAGTTGACAGAACTGGTTTGGAATTTTGGCTTCAAAACTTTCTAGCTTTGTGATCCCTAAAGAAATCACTTCTTTAAGCCTCAATTTTGTCTCCTGTAAGTGGTATAAGTCAAGAGTGGGGAAATGTCTAGCCCCCAGGTTGTATAAGGCCTGAAAAAACTAAGGCAGCCATAGGCGATGATGAGTTGAAAGTTAGGTACAACAGTCTCTCACTGCTTGAATTCTAAAAGCTGATAATTTTGTATGGTCCACAAATGAAGTTATAAATATCCAAAGGGCTCATGGCAGAAAAAAGGTAAATGAAGGAGTTTAGAGTTTAAGATCTTTTTAAGGTCCCTCTAACTTTCTATATTAAGCTTTGAAATAATTTTCTCTTTTTGGGTCTCCATTTTCCCACCTGTAAAATGGGGAAAACAATACTTACATTTTCTATACTTGGTATACTATGAAATACTATAAACGTATGAGTTATTGTTATTTGGTTGTATGGCTAAAAACTTTAAGAGAAATACTAAAACACAAGCCTATTTCCATTTATTAATAATAAAATTTATTAGGTTACTACTGTTCTGTTAATTTTAAAATTAGTCATTGTATTGTTAGCAGTTGTGTTGTCATTTAGCTTCTGAAAAAACATAAATGGATCAATATTGAAGTTGGAATGGTTTGGTCAACAGACAATTTTTGTGTATTAAATCAAAGACTGGTAATTGAATGGGAATAAAAGAATGAGCTGGATTGTTTTTGAGAAAATGCATATTTTCAATAATCCAAGCTATTCCTAAAACAAAAGCATTTTTGACACCAATTTTTTTTATTTAGTTCATTTATATGATCATGAACAGTGGAAATTATGTGTAACCCAAAGGACAGTGGAAAGAAGGTGAATATAAGTTTGTGATGATTGTTGTTTAGTTGTGTCTGATTCTTCCTGACTCTATGTGGGGTTTTCTTTTTTTTTTTTTTTCCTTTTTTTTTATATTATAACTTTTTATTTACAAGATATATGCATGGGTAATTTTTCGGTATTGACAATTGCAAAATTTTTTGTTCTAATTTTTCCCCTCCTTCTCCTATCCCCTCCCCCAGATGGTAGGTTGACCAATACATGTTAAATATGTTAAAGTATATGTTAAATACAATATATGTATATATATGTCCATACAGTTATTTTGCTGTACAAAAAAAATCAGACTTTGAAATAGTGTACAATTAACCTGTGAAGGAAATAAAAAATGCAGGCAGACAAAAATAGAGGGATTGGGAATTCTATGTAGTGGTTCATACTCATTTCCCTGAGTTCTTTTGCTGGGTGTAGCTGGTTCAATTCATTACTGCTCTATTGGAACTGATTTGGTTCATCTCATTGTTGAAGAGTGCCACGTCCATCAGAATTGATTGTCATATAGTAAGTATTGTTGTTGAAGTAAATAATGATCTGGTCCTGCTCATTTCACTCAGCATCAGTTCATGTAAGTCTCTCCAGGCCTTTCTGAAATCATCCTGTTGGTCATTTCTTAAAGAACAATAATATTCTATAACATTCATATACCACAGTTTATTCAGCCATTCGCCAATTGATGGGGATCCACTCAGTTTCCAGTTATGTGGGATTTTCTTGCAAAGATTTTGGAGTGTTTTGAGGCAAATAGGGTTAAATGACTTTCCCAGGATCACACAGCTAACAAGTGTCTGAGACCAGATTTGAACTCGGGAAGATGAGAAAAATTCCTTATTCCAGGCCCAGCACTCCTCCTGCTATGTCATCTAGTTAGTTGTCTTGATTATAGATGGTCAGCAGTGTACTACTGATTATGACTTGTGTGCAAGAAGTGATGTGAAAGATATCCAGAAAGTGTATAATTGCAGAAAGTGGTCAAGTGGTACCAAGAGTGAGTGATACCAATGGACAGTTGAGTGCTCATTATACTGATAGCCATGCTGTATTAAGAGACCTAGAGAAAGGCTTCCAATATGTTGGGGGAACTTCTCATGGAAGCTTTGTGGAAATATGTGAATGAGTCAGACAAGGTGGTGAGATTGGCATGAATTTATTATCTGTTCCTTTAAGGGAGTGCCCACATTAGTCAAGATAATTAAAGCATCGAACTTAAAACTTTACTTTTTTAAAGATGAAGTAGACCACAATCATACTCATTATACAAGAACAAAAATGGGATAATAACAGTGCTTTAAGGTTTGCACAACACTTTACAAACAATAACATATTTAAGTTGAAGCGTGTGAGGCTGGTATGGGTAACTGCCTATACTTTGTATCTTTGTTTTACATATACATATAAGTAGCACAGTGACTTACTCATGATCACATAGCTAATTCATATTAACATTGATATTTGAAACCATGTCTTCCCAAGACTAAGTATAACCTTTTCTTTATCTGCTATGCCACAGTGTTTTCTAGTTTCATTCTATAAAGTTAACTTACCCAGATGATTTGGGGTTCTGTCCTGGGAGTCATAGTTCAGGACAAATCTTGTCGACTCAAGACCTCCTGAAAATTTGCTGTTTTTGTTTGATTAATTAGATGCTTTGGTGTAGCTGATACTACCTTTTCCCACATGAAGAGAAAGAATTATAGAATTTAGAAATGGAAGGGCCCCTAGTACAACTCCCTTGTTTGTAGGACGTAAGGAGTTAACCACACATGTAGAAAGTAACAGAGCTAAGATTTGAACCCAGGGCTTCTTATTTAAAAGCCAATGTTCTAGACAATTCTCAGATGAAGAAATTGAAACTATTTCTAGTCATATGAAAAGATGCTCCAAGTCATTATTAATCAGAGAAATGCAAATTAAGACAACTCTAAGATACCACTACACACCTATCAGATTGGCTAAGATGACAGGAAAAAATAATGATGATTGTTGGAGGGGATGTGGGAAAACTGGGACATTGATGCATTGTTGGTGGAGTTGTGAACGAATCCAACCATTTTGGAGAGTAGTTTGGAACTATGCTCAAAAAGTTATCAAACTGTGCATACCCTTTGATCCAGCAGTGTTACTACTGGGCTTATATCCCAAAGAGATTATAAAGAAGGGAAAGGGACCTGTATGTGCACGAATGTTTGTGGCAGCCCTTTTTGTAGTGGCTAGAAACTGGAAACTGAATGGATGTCCATCAGTTGGAGAATGGCTGAATAAATTGTGGTATATGAATATTATGGAATATTACAGTTCTGTAAGAAATGACCAACAGGATGATTTCAGAAAGGCCTGGAGAGACTTACACGAACTGATGCTGAGTGAAATGAGCAGGACCAGGAGATCATTATATACTTCAACAACAATACTATATGATGACCAGTTCTGATGGACCTGGCCATCCTCAGCAACGAGATCAACTAAATCATTTCCAATGGAACAGTAATGAACTGAACCAACTATGCCCAGAGAAAGAACTTTGGGAGATAACTAAAAACCATTACATTGAATTTCCAATCCCTATATTTATGCCCACATGCATTTTTGATTTCCTTCACAAGCTAATTGTACAATATTTCAGAGTCTGATTCTTTTTATACAGCAAAATAATGTTTTGGTCATGTATACTTATTGTGTATCTAATTTATATTTTAATGTATTTAACATCTACTGGTCATCCTGCCATCTAGGGGAGGGGGTGGGGGTAAGAGGTGAAAAATTGGAACAAGAGGTTTGGCAATTGTTAACACTGTAAAGTTATCCATGCATATAACCTGTAAATAAAAGGCTATTAAATTAAAAAAAAAAAAAAAAAAAAAAAGCCAATGTTCTTCCATTTTACCATACTACCAAGAAACTTTAAACTGTGAAGAGGACTTCATAGCACACTGTAGTTTGAAGCTTGACCTGTCATCAATTGAAATTTGTACTTCTGTTATCCCTTTTCTGTCAGTCATATGGCAGACAGCATTACCTCCTAAATCTTCATGTCTTGTCCCTCAAAGGTAAGCCTGAGGAGGAGGAAAGAGGCAGTGGATTAGAAGAGGGAATACCCTGCATAACCAGGGGATATGCAGATCTGTTCTTCTGTATTTTTGTTTGTTTGTTTGTTTGTTGTTGAATCCCTATGAATCCTTAAAGGATTTCTGTTCATTCTTCTTACTTTTATTTTTCTCTTCATTTCCCCTTCTCTTAACACATATACATATATACTCCCCACCCCCATCAAACATGCAGCTGTTGGGAATCCTGCTGTAGCAGTAATAATAATAATGGCAACGTGAATTTGTATTGTGCTTTATGATTAAAGCATTTTACATTCATTATCTCATTGGCTCCTCATTTTCTGTGCCAATTGAGCTAGCAGGACTATATTGCAGAAAGCTCAGCTTCCACACTGGCAGTTTGGCTGTGTTCCAGAATACCTATTATTAGTGGATCTTTGTCACTTATGTTAAATATGGCTAATAGATGACGCTGTTGGGAACTGCTTAAGAAGCCAGATGTGATGATGTACAAGAGTTCAGAGTTTATGCAAATTTAGCAGATAATTAGTGCTCTGATCTAAGTCTTGAAAAGACTGATAGACTTGAATCTAGGAGATTCTGTGAGTTCTGCTGACTTCTTTGACAGTGAGCACTTAAAACAGACAACAACAATGTGACACAATGAAAGAAGAATTTGATTTAGTGGGAAAAGACGTAGGTTTTAATTTCAACTTTGCCACCTTTATTTTTGTAACTTTGGTCATCTTACTTCAGTTTCCTCATATATGAAAGTGAAAAGATTAGACTAGATGATCCAAAAGGTCCCTTCATCTTCTGTTTGCAATTATGCATATTGGTTATTTGCATAATACACTAGCCACTCACTAATTTGTAAACCTTAAAATATTATTTAAATGTATTGTCATAGAGATTGTTGGACATGACTTAATCCTTCTATATTTGCTCCTTATGATCTTTGATTCTCTGTGGAATTTGTAGCTATTGATTTCACATCCTATTTTTTATATTACCTGAAATATATATATGAAGTATATATTGTTTCCCTTGCTCCCTCTCTTGTCAATTAGTGTATAAGGGTGCTGTCCAGGGAGCAAGATTTTGGTATATGTTAAAAGTTTTTCTTTTAAGACTGATAGAAACCGTCACTGGTATATAGCGTTTTCCAGGTTATTCTTCAGTTTGATCGTTAATTTATAGTACTGTGTTGACTAGAAAGCAGTTTACAATCTTAGGTATGTTTTCTTTACTCTTTCAAATAGTATCCTTTTCCTCAAACTACATTCATTTTTTTTCTTTTTCTTTCTTTCTTTCTCTCTCTCTCTCTCTCTCTCTCTCTCTCTCTCTCTCTCTCTCTCTCTCTCTCTTCTTTTCTTTCTTTCTTTTTGTGAGGCAGTTGGGATTAAGTGACTTGCCTAGAATTAGGCAAGTGTTGTGTTAAGTGTCTGAGGCCTCATTTGAACTCAAGTCCTCCTGACTTCAGAGTCGGTGCTCTATCCACTGTGCCATCTAACTGCCCCTACATTCATTTTTTAAAATAAAATTTTGAGTTCCAAATTTTCTTTTTTCTTCTCTCCTTTCACCTCCTCCCCCCCCAAGACAATAAGCATTTTGATATAGGTTATGTATGTATAATTATGTCTTGGTCATGTTTTCATTTATTCAGAGGACAAAAATTTATTTAATATTTACTGTGAACATAATACCATGCAGTATAAAGATATAAAAGGCAACTGAGCATCTAAGATTTACACATGAAAAATCAAATGTTTGTATGATGCCCCATATATTCAAGTATCAAATAAATGGTGTAGACACTGAGCATTAGGACAACTCATAAGAGGGAAAAATTTTGGGTCCAGTAAATTTGGGTCAAGTTTTCATAGAGGAGGGATTTCGATTTTTTTTTTTTTTAGTTGGATCTGGAACTGATGGGTAGATTTAAAAGTTAGCTGAATTTTAAATAGTCTATGAATGACTAGTGAGTTCGTTAGTGGAAATCTTCAAGTGGTAAGGGTATTTGAAAAGTGTTCTGGAGCAGATCTGTATTCATGTTAGGATTGGAAAAACTTGATCTTGGGGTCCCTTCTGTCCTTGAGTTTCTATGAAAGATAGTAATTCATTTGGGCCTTGAAGGGATGGCCCCTTAATTATTAAGTGAAGAGAAAAGGGAGAACAACCCAGGAGAATATGGCTATGTTAAATAAAGTTAAAGCTGGGAAACAAATAAGGTATCTTTATGGAATGCATAGATCAATTTAGCTGTAATTTATAGTGGGAAATAGCTTGGTGTAAAGATGGATCTGTGAAAGAACATGAAGAATTTCATGGGATGAGAGCAAATATGAATTGCAATCTGCATTATTGGAGATACAGTCCACTTCATAATCATCATGGATCCATTAAAGTGTCAAAAGCTGACAGCATATAAAGACTGAATTAAAGAAAGGGGAGATCTACTAGAAGCCTAGTGTCCTCTAGGTATATAGTAATGAAAACTGTCTCAGGTGATGGTGGTGAAATGAAAAGGAAATAGGTAAAAGATATTGTGAAAGAAGAATCAGCTGGCCTTGATGATTAGATTGGGCATGGAAGGTAAAGAAAAGAATCAAAACTGATCCAGTTTTCAAACCTGTGTAATTGAAACAATGTTGGTAACTGACAATGTAGGAAAATCAGGAAGAAGACCCAGTCCTACCAATAAGGGAATTGAATGCTCTCAGAGAATGGAAGCAACTCTTGTTTTTAAGACTTAGAGTAGAAAGAGATCTTAAAGATCACCTCACAGAGTTTATTGAACAAGAACTAACAATGTGTTTATGCTTGAGCAAGTGCATAGTATTAAAGAACATGGTCATACTGATGTTTTAATCAATGGGTCGATAATCTAATTGCTGTTTTTGTTCCCTCTCTCTACTGTTGAACTTTGAAACCCATTCATATCTTTTCATCCTGTACAACTTTTTATATAAATCTTTCTGTGAATCTTCCAGAAGTTCATCTTAGAGGCCTTCCTCTAGGTCTCTGAACATTGTATGGATATCAGTGCATTTACCTGTTATCCCTCACTAGTGTCACTATGTGAGCAATTCATTTCCTTTTCTGATAATACATTTCCTGCATCTCTTTTAAATCACTCCTTTCTTACAATCCATATTATTGGTCACATGATGCAATCTACATACTCATGTCTCACTATTGCCCATTTGGGTAACCTGAAATTTTGATGCTTCAAAGATTAAGATAGTCATAATTCACTGCTACAGAAAGAATATGAATTTTTGTTTAAAAAATAGTTTAGTGTTATGGAAAGTAATATGAAATTCAGACTTTTTTCTTCTTCTTTTCAATTCTGGGCTCAGTGATATAAGTATGCAACTGTTCAATTGCATATCACAGTATTGACACAGGTATTCTTCATTGACTTGTCTTTTCCTGTATGAATTACAGGTTGAATTCTTTTGATTGACTGTGTTTTCCTTTAGGGAGCTCTATAATATAGTCAAGTAAACCATATAACACAGTTATATGGTAATATAAATCGTAGTAAAAATTCCTTTTCCAGTTGGACTCTTATCTTGGATATTTTCTCTGACATTGACATAACTTCTTTGGCAAGAAGTTATATATAACTCCTTTTAACAAAAACGCTGTGCTTATAAAATGATCCAAGACAATCCCAAAGAACTAGTAATGAAGTATATTATCTATTTCTAGAGAAAGAACTGATATTGATTGAATATAGACTGAAGCATGCTATTTTTTTATTATAGCTTTTTATTTACAAGTTATATGCATGGTAATTTTACAGCACTGACAATTGCCAAACCTTTTGTTCCAATTTTCCCCCTCCTTCTCCCCCCCCCCCCCCATGGCAGGTTGACCAATACATATTAAGTAGAAGCATGCTATTTTTTACTTTCTTTCATTTTATTCTTCTTGTACTAAATGACTAGTATGGAAGTATTTTCCATAATTGCACACGTATAACCTATATCTGATTGCTTACTATCTTAAGGAGATGAAGGAGAAAGGGGTAGAATTTAGGACTAAAATTTTTAAATAAAATTGTTAAAAAATAAAAATAAAAAAATGAAAAACAAAAGTGCTGTGTTTTATATTGATAACCGAAGTATTACCAAATAAAGTTAACTATTGCTAATAGATTTAACTCTATTGATAGACTATTTGTCTATCAAAAAATCTTGTAAGATTTTAACACTTTAATGGGAGTTATCTCATTGGAGAAGAATCTTTGCATTTTCCTCTACCAACTTTAATGCTTTTAAAATTAATAAACAGTAAACTTAGTGGGATCTTATATTCTTTGCATTTTCGCTGCTTTCAATTTTACGTTTTTACCATAGTTATATATGTGTTTTTCATATCAACTTCTATCTCAATGGATACTATCATGTACATTGTCATTAATGAAGAAAATAAATTGATAGAGAAATAGTAACAGACACATTTCCTATTTGTCTTTTTGTTTGTTTCTCCTAAAAATTATATCTGAAAACTTTTTGGGGGTAATTTGGCTTAAATTAGAGGTCTTGTGCCAAGCTTTCTACAAACTCATTTTCCCCCTCTACTGCCTCTCAATATTTATGAAACTGTTATTTATAATCTTGTACTACCCTCTTCTGTAAGGTTTTGCAAATGAATTTATATTCTAAACTTGTGTTTCTCTTGATTGTTATATTTTCCTGTTTGGCAAGAAGATCAAATGTTTGCTGGTTGAGGTGGATTCTTGATCTCTTTGTTGTGATGATTATCTTGCAGCTGTCAAATATCTGAGAAAGAATTGAGGAACCAGGGTTTGAAATATTGCATATTCTATTAGACACGTTGGTTCTGCTGAATTGCTTTCTCTTTTTTTTAAAAAAAAAATCTGTTACAATGGAGCACTCTCCACATCAATACCATTTTTAAAATTTCTACAGAAAATGGTGACAATCCATATTCTCTTTTCCTTGTCTCTCTGTTTTTAGGCATTTTCATGTTTTAAGATTTCAAGTTGGAGCTATTGTAATTGCATGAAGTATTCCTTTGTTCTTTTTGCCATTTTGGGATCTTTGCTTTATCTAATGTATTATTTGTACACAGATAGCTGAATTATAAATGACTTATATTGATAACTAGTCACTTCTAGTCTGTTGAGATGTGTGTGTGTGATGCTAATCCATCCTTTACCATATCTGTTCCTCCTAATTCTCTTGTTGAAGAAAGTATCTATGAAATGTAGATTTATTTATGGTCAGCCTCTGGTTTCTTTTGTTTCTTAATCTTAAACCACATTTTCCTGTTTTCAAATATTTTCTTTATCCTCTCAATTACATGTAAAAGCAATTTTTGACACAATTAAAAATTTTTTCAAATTCACATTCTCTCCTTTCCTTTTCCTTTCAATGAAAAAGTAAATAATTTTATATAAATTATATATGTGCAAAACATATATCCATCTTAGTCATGTTGTGAAAGAAAACACAGATCAAAAATCCCCAAGAAAAATAAAATAAGTTTTTAAAAAATGATGTTTCTCTCTGCATTCAAATTACGTTAGTTCTTTCTTTGAAAGTGGCTAGCATTTTTCATTATAAGTCTTTCAGAATTGTCTTGAATCATTGTATTGCTAAGAATAATTAAGTCGTTCACAATTGATCATTATACAGTATTCCTGTTACAGTGTACAATGCTCTCCTAGTTCTGTTCATTTCACTTTGCATCAGTTCATGTAAGTATTTCTGGATTTTTCTGAAAACATCTTGCTTGTAGAACCACATTTTCCAATAAAATATTTCACCATCATCCACTAATACTTTCCATCTTTGCATTAAAGCCACAAAATTTTAAGTTATATGCTGACATGATTTGGTTGATCTTATTACATTCCTTGTGTATTTCATCATCCTTTGGAATAGATATTGATAGATAAACCACAACTATCATCATGAAGTCTTTTTGCTTTGCTCATCATGAGCATTGTAAAGTGAGATGAACTACTTTTACTCCCTTGATGGAAAGTTTTGTCTCAGAAATATTGACTTGGCACCCATGTGGAGAATATATTTGAGGGATTGAAGTAGAATTGTAAGCTGTTAGGAGTCTATAGCAAAAGTCCAGGTGAGAAGTGATGAGGGCTTGAACTAAAATAGAATCTCTAGGCTCCCTAACGGCTCAGCTGAAATGGTACTTTATTCTCAAAACCATTCCTATGGTAGCTAGGTGGTACAGTGGGCACAGCACTGGCTGTAGTGTCAGGAGGAACTGAATTTAAATATGGTCTGTCACTTGACACTTACTAGCTGTGTGACCCTGGGCAAGTCACTTAGCCCCAACTATCACATAAATCTAGAGTAATAACAAAAAATCATTTGTTAACTCATTGAATGTCAGTGCTTTTTTTTTTCCAGTTTATCTTATATTTATCTAATTGTGTATATCATATCTGCTTTAGTCTCTTAATAGAATATAGGCCCCTTGAAAGCGGGGATTGTTTCATTTTTGTCTTTTTGTTTCTATCACCCAATACCTTGCATAAATAGGCACATAGTAAATTTTTTAATGAATAATTATTGAATACCTACTCTTTACAAGATCCTGTTCTTGGTACTAGAATTTCAAAAACAAAAAATGATATATTCCTTGTACTCAAGAGAGCTTATCATGGGGGAAGGGAGGGAAGTGGTTTAGAAAGAAGACCTTCATAGTCTAGCCTCCTCCAAACTTTTTAGTCTTCTCATACCTTACTTTTCACCATATCCTCTTTTATTAGTGATACTGACTTTGTGACTGTTCCAAGAATAAGACCGTGTCTCAGTTTCAGGCATTTTTTCTGGCAGTCCCCCATGTTTAGAGTATTCTTCCTCCTAATCTCTATTTATTGGCTTCTCTAATTTCCTCTAAGTCCTAAGTAAAATTCTATATTCTAAAAGAAGTCTTTCCCAACACCTCAGAATTCTAATGCCCCCCCTTCTCCTCTCCTCTTCTCTTCATCTCCTTCTCTCCCTCTTTTTCTATTATACACACACCCACATATATATATGTGTGTGTATATATATTTCTAGAAAGAGAGAGAGAGAGCACTTGTTTGTGTATATATTTGTTTGTTGTCTCTTACTTTAAATTGTGATCTCCTTGAGGGCAAGGACCTGTATTTTTCTATCTTTTTGCAGATCCTTAATAAATGTTTGTTGATTGGTTGATTAGAAGATCTTTCTGGAATTGATCTGGTTGTATCAAACCTAAAACTCTATTATAAAATAATGGTCATCAAAACCATTGGTACTGGCTAACAAAAGTGGATTCTTGGATCAGTGGAATAGGTTAGGTTCACAAGACATAATAATCAATGATTATAGTAATCTAGTATTTGATAAAAATCCAAAGTCTCCAGCTTCTGGGATAAGAAGTCACTATTTGACTAAAATTGCTGAGAAAACTGGAAAATAGTATGGCAGAAATTAGGCATTGATGCACACCTACTACCTTATATCAAGATAAGGTAGAAATGGATTCATGATTTAGACATAAAAGGTGATACTATAAGCAAATGTGGAAAATAAGGGATAGTCTGCCTCTCAGATCTGTGGAGAAGGAAGGGATTTATGGCCAAAGAAGAACTAGAGAACATTATGAAATGCAAAATGGATAATTTTGATTATATTAAATTAAAAAGATTCTGTACAAACAAAATTAATATAGCAAAGATTAGAAGGAAAACAGAAAGCTGGGAAAAATTTTTACAGCCAATATTTTTGATAAAGACCTCATTTCTAAAATATATAGGAAATTGACTTAAAATTATAAGAATAGAAGCCATTTTCCAGTTAATAAATGGTGAAAGGATATGAACAACTTTCAGATGAAGAAATTAAAGCCATTTCTAGTCATATGAAAAAAATGCTTTAATTCACTATTGATCAGAGAAATGCAAATTGAGACAACTCTAAGGTACCATTATATACCTCTCAGATTGGCTAAGATGACAGGAAAAGATAATGATAAATGTTGGAGGGGATGTGGGAAAACTGGGACATTAATACATTGCTGGTGGAGTTGGAAACCAATCCAGCCATTCTCTACCCCTCTTCCTGGACACTTTTGCTATTTAAGATTGTATTGGCTCTTTTCGTTTTTTTCTTTTTCATTTTTAGGATCTGTTCTTTCTGATATATTTTCCCACCAGCCTCCTTTCCCATTTCAGCCCAAGTTTTAATTCCTTCCAAGGGTTAATACCATTATAATACAAACCTGATTGAAAGAAACTATTGTGACACACCTTGTAATATCCCTAATGAGAAATTATTTTATCCACTTAACTATTGAGCGTTTTCTTTACTGTTTCAAAAGAAGAGGTGACCTTTCTTGATTATAGTTCTGACCACATCCATTTCCCTGCATAGAATTGAATTTAGAGCTGAGTGGTCTTTCTTTGGTCTGTCTTGGAGTATATTTGACGAGAAAATGGTTTAATTTCCTGTTGTACCATCTGTGCTTTGTTTCTTTTCTAATTGAGTTTCAATTTGCTTCACATCTAAGACTTGAATATTTTGAATTTCCTAAAACAATTTTTTTTTACAACCCAGGAAAACTTTTGGCTCCATGCTATTGTAGAAATTTTCTTCTTCAGCATATCAGTATTAGTTTGCTTACCACTTTCTTTGTCTCTCATCATTTGGAATCCATATCATCTTTCTATAATATCATTCTATTTAAATCATTGATGCTAATGTCTCTAGTTCCTTTTTTAAATAGTTTGTTGATTTTCACTTTCTTAAACATGTTCTGCCCTTAAATTACAGTCTTTTTCTCTGTTTTGTCCCCCAGTGAGAGCATAGTAGACATAGAAAACCAACAATTAGATCATCTGTTCTTGGCTGTTTCTCTGATACTTTGTGAGCACTAGGCCCAATCTTTTTGGGTCTTCATAACTCGACCCAAATTGCTGTTGGAAAGTCAGACCAATTTAAGAGACAGCATCACATAATGGAAAGAATTCAACAAAGGGATCTGAGTTTTACTGCCAGTTCTGCTGGCAACTCCATTGTTTAACCTTGTTCGAGTCTCTTTTTCTGTATTTGTTTGTGAAATAAGGGAGAGATTAACAGGGAGAATTATATAAACCATTAAACGAAATCTTTTAGCCCTAACATTAAGATGCTGTATTCTGTGCTGGTGACCCATCAAATTCTTTAACTTCATAGTTCCACATTTTTCTTGGTCTCACTAAACTCCATATCTAATCTATATTATTTTTGCACATGTCTGGCTAAGATATGGACATAATCATTAAAGAGATACTGTCTCAATTGTATCTTCCTTATATATCACCTCTGTCTCAAATATACTGAAGTATTACTCACACTGGGAACTTCATTTGCTTAATCATTCTTCCACTTTATCCAGTCTAACAGCTTCTCTTAATAATAATAGCTAGCCTTTATGCAGTGCCTTAAGGTTTGCAAAGCATTTTACATAGTTTAATTCATTTTATCCTCATAACAATCCTGTAAGATAGGTGCTATTATTTTATAGAAAATTGCAAAACAGAGATAGATAGAAATCAAATGACTTGCCCAAGATTGCACAACTAGTAATTGTCTGAGGTAGGATTCCAACTCAGGCTTTCTTCCTTACCCCTCCAATAGTATATTATTTATTCAATTACATTTAAAGATAGTTTTCAATATTCATTTTTGTAAGATCCTGATTCCAAATTTCTCTCCTTCCCTCTCCCCAAGACAGTAAATAGTCTGATATAGGTCATGCATGTAGAGTCATTTTAAATATATTTCTATATTTGTCATATTGTGAAAGAAAAATGAGAACGAAAGAAAAAAAATAAGAAAGAAAAAGCAAGCAAACAAACAAAAAGGTAAAAATAGTATGTTTTCATCTGCATTCAGTCTCCATATTTCTCTCTCTGGATGCAGATGACATTTTCCATCCCAAGTCTATTGAAACTGTCGTGGATCACTATATTGCTGAGAAGAACTAAGTAATTGATTGTTACATAATCTTTTTTAAAATAGTATTTTATTTTTCCAAATACATGTAAAGAAAGTTTTCAACATACATTTCTGTACAACTTGGTGTTCCAAAATTTTCTCTTTCCCTCTGTTATCTCCCCCTTTCCCAAGATGCAAGCAATCTGACATAAGTTAAACATGTACAATCCTTTTAAACATATTTCCATATTTGTCATGTTGTGCAAGAAAAATCAGACCAAAAAGGGAAAAAAAAGCCACGAGAAAGAAAGAAGCAAACAAAAAGGCAAAAATACAATGCTTTGATTCACATTAAATGTCTATAGTCCTCTCTTTAAATGGAGATGGCATTTTCCATCCCAAGTGTATTGGAATTGCCCTGAATCACTATTACTGTGTCCAGTGCTCCAAATGGCTCCTGTGCTCTATTCTCTGTACCTCCTAGTGATGTAGCTGACTCCTTGCCTAGTTTGGTCTCCATGATCTGCTATTTTCAAGTTGCCCCTACAACCATTTGAAATTAGTTATCTTCCTTGGCCTTCTGCTACCTTATTCCTAAAATAGTTTAACTCAGCAGTGAAAATAGATGGACATAGTGGGAATGGATTTGGAGTCGGAGGATTTGAGTTACTCCATGCTCTGCCTCTTATTAACTATTTGACTTGTAGCAAACCATTTTAACTCCAGATACCTTTTTTTCCTTACTGCACATGAAGACATTACACTAGTTAGTCTCTAAAGTCTGTTCCAGTTTTAAGTGACAATTTGACACACATATAGCTTATGAAATCTTACTTCCAAAATACATTGTATCATGTCAGTCTTGGCTTACTATGAAGTAACATGTAAAACTTTACTGGACTTTTACGACAGGCCAAACCTTGGAACCATTTCTTGTTGCTTCTTTAGAAAACTCCCAGGGCAGATATGTAGCACAGTGGGTAGAGCACTGATCAAGTGCTAGACACTTGACACTTATTAGCTATATGACTCTGGGAAGGTCACTTAATACTGACTGTTGCACAAAAAAAGAAAAAAGAAAACTCCCCACCACAGTTTTTCTCCAAAAGCCTCTGATGCTCTTAACCCCTGATCTTAATTTTTAAAAGATAATTTTACCTCTTACTTAAAGTAACTCTGCTGTATCAGAATATATCTGAAAAATTGTTTCCAGTTCTGGGTTAGATCTGGGTTAGGTCTGAATGATATGATTCTATAAACTTCAGTCTTGTTCTTTCTTAACTCTGCTCTTTTCACACAGAAGAGAGCTCATCTCTCCAGTCTATTCTCATGCAACTCCCACCCCCATGCCCCAATTCCCTTAATTATTTTGTTTTCAGCTTCATTACATCTGTCTTGTGGCTTAGAGACCAGAGCTGTTTAAAGAGTTCCAAGGGCAACTGTGCCAGAGCTTTGTACAAAGAGAGAAGTGTTTTTTGTGTGATTGCTTGTCTCTTTCTTAGAGATGCCCAGAATTTTATTGTGCCTTTTTAACCCAAGCCATCTTCAGGGACTAGTCATAGTGAGTCCTATATTCCATCCCTGTGCTACATGGGACTGACACCTCACATCCTCTCAAAATTCTGCTGTTATTTTCCCCAATCTATATGAAATTCAGTGCATGGAAATTTTTATTTCTAAGTACCTTTATTATGTCTTAAGAGGCATAAACTTATTCTTGAGAGTTGTGAGTATTTTAATTGGGAGCCGCAGGCACATTGTTATTGGCATATAGAAGAATAATTACCATTGACATTTTTTGTAAAGTCTCCCAGTGAATATACTCTTATCTTTTGCTAATGCATTCAAACCATCAGGCAATAAGTATTGAGAGCTTACTTTGGATCCACTTGCACAGACACTGTGGAAAGGCAGATTTATAACTGTTGGAATCCTAGTGTTAAGTCAGCTTGAAACGAGGTACAAGTGGAACTGAGAAACAATGCTTGTGTTCACACCTGTATTCACTGGAGTTCACATGTTTGGGAGATTTCAGGGTTTAGTATGAGATATCCGAATTCACACTTCCCTTGAAGCTCTCAGGGCCAGAGAGCACTCTGGGAGAAACCCATAATCCCTCTCTCTCAGAAGAGATCCTATATAAGAAACAAACAGAAGCCCTCTCTCAGAGGTAAGAGAGATTCATTCCATCTGGAGGCTGAAGAAAGCAGAGGCAAAGGACAAAGCTGCAAGAGCTCTTAGAACCAAGTTGAGAGAGCAGAGGTAGAAGCAAGGGACAATCTGAAAGAGCTCTTGGAACCAAGCAGAGAGATAGGACTCTGAGCTAACTGGGCCCAAGGAAAAAGACAAGACTTGGAAGGATGTCAGGGAGGGTGTGAGCACCTTCTTTTTATGGTGTTTTCACTCCTTTTTTGAGCAGTCAGGGAAGGTGTGATCTTCTTTTTGGGGTTCTCACCTCTTTGAGAAGTCAGGGAGGTCATGACCACCTATGTTCTAAATCAAAAGAAAGGGGGAGATGTTGGAATCCTAGTGTTAACTCAACTTGAAACAAGGTACTAAGTAGAACTGAGAAACAATGCTTGTGTTCACACTTGTACTCACTGGAGTTCACACATTTGGGAGATTTCAGGGTTTAGTATGAGATATCCAAATTCACACCTCCCTTGAAGCTCTCAGGGCCAGAGAGCATTCTGGGAGAAACCCATAATCCCTCTCTCTCAGAAGAGATCCTATATGAAGAAACAGACAGAGGCTCTCTCAGGGAGTTGAGCTGAAAACACTGAGAGAAGAGTTCAGCTGAATTAGATTGGAGAAGGGAGTGTCAGTTCAGTTGAGGAGAAGCACTCTCTTGGAGGCACAACCAGATTCAACACTCTGGGAGATTGAGAGCCAGATATAACATCTCTAAAATGGGCAAAATAAACTGCTTTGTCTACCTTGTAGGATTGTTGGGAGGGTCAAAGGAGATAATGGAAGAAAATATGCTTTATTTACTGTAGAACAATCTACTTTATGTACAATATTATGTCACAATTAAAAGTGTTATTTACACATTACTTTTCTGCTTTAAAATAAAATGATTACATGTAATCTCCTTTTTTCTCATATTCACCTGTGCTCAAGGAGGTGAGAGAGTAGTTTGTGAATGTCAGAGATGAGATGTCACTTAGGCCTTTGCTATCTCTAAACACAGTCTTCTTTCCATTAAAATAGGCAGAGATATAAAATAGAGAAGCCACTGATAAAATAGAAAAAAGACCCCATATGTGACCTCCATTGAATTATACTGAATATTTGTTTACTCCTCTGAAAAATGGAGGGGAGAACACATACTCTGCCTTCTCTAAATGGATCACCAGCAGATTTAGCAGAAAAACATTTTTCTTAAACTTGAAAGAACTGTGTATGTTAGGTGTTATGATGGTAATAATCATGATGATGGTGACCTGGTCCCTGCCTTTAAGCTTAGATTAGACATACATGAAACATCAGAGAGCAAAATAGTGTCTATTAAGGGAGCAATGATGAAAAGAGGAGTGCTAGATGGTGCAGTGGTTAGACTGTGGCAGGCTTGGAGTTAGGAAGACTCATCTTGATGTCAAATATGGCTTCAGACATTTACTAGCTGTGTTATCTTAGGCAAGTCACTTAATCCTGTTTCTCTCAGTTTCCTCATCTGTAAAATGAACTGGAGAAGGACCAAAAAACCCAAGGACCAAAACCCAAAAAAACCCAAATGGGATCATGAAGAGTCAGGAGAGACTGAAACAACTAAACAATAACATTGAAGAAATAGAATGATATAGCTGGAAGGATCTTGGATCTGAAGTTAGGAGATTACTGTTAACATTTTTTCTCTGACCTCAAAGAGTTCTGTCCCTCTGGGCAAAGTCATTTAACTTCTTTGTGTCATCATCTGATGGTGTTAAATTATGTGGAACAGACAAGTAAGACAATTCATAACGAGTCACTAAAAGGAGGGAAAGAGTGTGGGCTGGAATATTAGGGAAAGTTTTATGGAGGAGGTGGGGCTTGAGCTTGACCTGAAAAGTAGGGTAGATGATGCACTAGAATAAAGAAGAGAAGGGGAATGGCATTCTAGTTTGGGAAAATAGCATGAACAGAGGCTTTGATTTGATATTTTGATACGATATTAATTTGTAAAATAATGAAATCAGATTGTGATTTACATGTTAGACTGATGACTATAAACTTGATCCAGTAGAGAGCCAGGGAAATTTTTAAAATAAATAATAACCTTAAGAAAGCAGTGATGGATTATCTGAGGGCAGGGAAGGAAAATGAAGCCATGGAGACCAGGTATAAGAGTTTAACAAATTTTAAAAAATTTATTTATTTCTGAATTCAGTAGTTTTTATTTTTCCAAATACATGCAAAGATAGTTTTCAACATTCATTTCTGTAAGATTTTGAGTTTCAATTTTTTCTTCTCCCTTCCCTACCTTATCCTTTCCTAAGATCATAAGCAATCTGATATAGTTTATGCATATACAATCATTTTAAACATATTTCCATATTAGTCATTTTTGTGGAAGAAAAATCAGAACAGAAGGGGAAAACCATGAAAAAAAAAACAACCCCCCCCCAAAAGTGAAAATAGTATGCTTCAATCTGCATTTAGTTTCTATAGCTCTCCCCTTGGATGCAGATGGTATTTTCCATCCCAAGTCTGTTGGAATTGGCTTGGATCATTGTATTGCTGAGAAGAGCCAAGACTATCATAGTTGATAATCACACAGTCTTGCTGTTATTGGGTACAATGTTCTTCTGGTTCTGCTTACTTAACTCAGCATCAGTTCATATAAGTCTTTAAAGACTTTTCTGAAATCAGCCTGTTCATATAGAACAGTAACATTCCATAACATTCATATATCATAACTTATTCAGCCATTCCCCAACAGATGGGCATCCACTCAATTTCTAATCCCTGGCTACTACAAAAAGAGCTGTTTTACATATATGGGTCCTTTCCCTTCTTTTATGATTTCTTTGGTATATAAATAAACCCAATAGTGATCAAAAGGTATGCTCAGTTTTATAGACTTTAGGACATGGTTTCAAATTGCTTTCAAGAATGGGTGGATCAGTTCACAACTCCAGCAATAATGCATTAGTGTCCCAGTTTTCCCACATCCCCTCCAACATTTATCATTATTTTTTCCTATCATTTTAACCAATCCGAGAGGTGTAAGGTGGTATCTCAGAGTTGTTTTAATTTGCATTTCTCTAATCAACAGTGATTTAGAGCATTTTTTCATATGACTGGAAATGGCTTTAATTTCTTCATCTGAAAGGTGTCTTTTCATATTCTCCGACCATTTATCAATTGGGGAATAGCTTGTCTTCTTATAAATTCGAGTCAGTTATATATTTTAGAAATGAGGCCTTTATCAGGAACATTGGATGTAAAAAATTTTTCCCTTCTGTCTTGACTGAATTGGTTTTGTTTGTGCAGAGCTTTTTTAATTTAATGTAATCAAAATTATCCATCTTTCATTTCATAATGTTCTCTAGTTCTTCATTGACCATTAAGTCCTCTCTTCTCCAAAGATCTGGCAGGGACCCTTTCCCTTGTTCTCCTAATTTGCTTATAGTATTACCCCTTATGTCTAAATCATGAATTCATTTGACATTATCTTGGTTTAGGGTATAAGATGTTGAATCCAGGTATAAAGTAATGAGACCCAGAACTAGGGTGATTTCTGTGGAAAAGAAGAGATTTTTGACAGGGATATATTTTGTAGAATATTTTATTTTATGTTGAGTTTGAGTAATGAAAAAGGTTATACTTCAGTATTTGGGAGTTATAGTGTTAGAGTTTTGGTGAGATGTCAGGATTTAGAAATAAAAATTTGGAAGTTATTTGTATAGAGATATATTAGCTGAGATGATAGCAGCACATAGGATTGCTAAGGGAGAGAATGTTGAGAGAGTAGAGCAAAGGGCCAAGGGTTTAACTAATAAGAGGTTGTGAAGAGGAAGAGCCAATGAAAGAAATGGAATCAGAGAAGTAGAAGAGAGCCAGAACAATGTAATGGAAGTCAAAGAGGAGTAGAGGACAATCTTAAATCTTTTGAGGTTAACATCTTAGAAGAATATTAAAGTCTTCAAAGAATACATCAGAAATAAAATTCTGGGCTAAATGGATTTAAGAGTGTAACCCAGTATAGCACAGGCTGGCACATTCCAGGAAGCTGTGGTCACATATAGACTCTGTGTGTGTGTGTGTGTGTGTGTGTGTGTGTGTGTGTGTGAGAGAGAGAGAGAGAGAGAGAGAGAGAGAGAGAGAGAGAGAGAGAGATTTATCCTTCCATTGCTTCTTCCAGACCACTAGCTCTCTTGAAACCATGCCCTGGATGATGTAATTCACTCAGTTTTAGGCCACACTCTAGGACCAGTTTGTTTAGATTGGTGATTCAACCAGCGTAGATATGTATGGGGTCTACAATATCTAACTTCCTAAAGATCTCAGATCATGCTTAATATCCAGTCCCAACTCTCTAGGCCATCTCTTTGCCAGATTGTCTGCTGTTGCTTGTATACTACATCCTACATTTTCTCTCCTCCTTCCCTTTTTGCTCTGTAAATAGTAATCAAATCAATACTACCATTCTTCTGGAGGGGGTAGGTCTGCTGACTTAATTTCCCTGTGACTTCCCGAAGCAAAATATCCATTTGTGTTGTCTTTCCCTTACTAGAATGTAAACTTGAGCATAGGGACTGAATTGTTTTTGTATGTATATCCCTGGCATCATGCTTGGTACATAGTAAGTACTTAATAAATTCTGTCCATTCATTCATTGGGTCATGAATTGCCCAGGCTGTTTCCGTATTCTTACATATCTGTCAATTTATATACCACAGTGATTGGATACTGTCATTTCATCAATTTTAGTGTCTTTAATATTTTCATTCTTCATCAAGGCAGTATGAAGTTCTTTCATTAGGAATAGTATGTCTCCCAAGAACCCTTTTTTATTTAAGATTTACCTATTACAATCAATTTGTAGTATGCAAAAATTTTAATGTTTGAGTCACAATACTGGAAAGCACATAAAATAGTGTTAAAAAACAGACTTCTCTGCCTCAGTTGCCATCTTGAAAAAGACCTTCCCAGATCCCCCTCAGAGCTGGAAGGAATCTCTCTTCCTAAAACCTCTCCAGCTGTCTCTTTAAATCTCTTTTATGCATTTATTTTTGAATTTGCCTTGTAGATACATATACAGTTGGCACTTGAATTGAACTGCAATGTATCTGGGGAAGTGGAGAATAGTGGAGAGATTTCAAGACTGGCACTTAAGACCCAGGTTTTCGTCCCAGTTCCACCATCAATTCTCTATGTGCCTTCTTTGTTTATGTCTCAGTTTCCTTCTCTGTGCAGTGAAAGAATTGGACTAGATTATTTTGAAATCCTATTCTTGATAAACTGGAAAGAACTTGTAGAAACTGTAACCTTTCATCTGAGGATGAGCCTAGACAAATCCCAAGAAGCTCATCACTAGCACATTATGTACAAGGGCATGAAATATTAAAATCATGGATTCTTAAGCATGTCATTTCCCAAGGTGTGATGGAGTTGAGTTGTCTGGTAGATGTAACACCAACATGAATAAAATAAGGGATCTTTTGAAGCGTCAAATCATGTTTGAAGAAATGAAATTATCCCTTTAATTTCTTTTGTCTTAGCAAATGATTCCAGGTTTTTTTACTTTTCCTCATGATGCTTACTTTTCAATCCTTTGTTGTCATTGTTGTGCCTTCTCCAAGTTTTCATATTCCTGTTAAAATGCAGTGATCCAGTCTATGTACAGCATTCTAATAATAGACTAGTGCTATAGTGCTATAGAAGAAGGAGCACTTGCCAGCCACTTCCTTGCTCATACCTTTTTCCTTAATCTGACTTGACATCACCCTGATGCATGGAAGAGCGTAGTGGCAGAAAGGATGGTGCAAAGCATCCTGACCTGGGCTGTGAACTTAGTTAGGCCTTAGACAACTTAGATGGGCTGGGGAGGCTGAGGAGTACTTAAACTGCTCTGGGTTTCAGATTCATTTTGATACACCCAGCATTTATTGACTATATCCCAGGTCCTAGGTACAATATCAGATTCTGGGCTTATAAAGATAAAAATTTTTAAAAACCCACTCTCTAGGAACTTATATTCTGTAAGGGAGAAACAACACATACACAGATAAATCATTACAAAATGAGGACCTTTTTTGGGAGATGGGGAGGACACTAAATATCACTAATTCTTTTTCAATTTGGCATTTACCAGTAATTCTTGGTGTTTTTCTTCTGTTAGTGTTTCATTGGTCTTTCTCTAAGCATTTTTTTTTTTATTTGAGGTTTTTAGGGCTTGATCCATCCACCTTACATTTTTCTCTATACTATTTCAATGAGGATTTGGACCCAGCTTCTGAAATTTTCTATTTGTGTGACCCTCAGCAAATCATTTCACCTCTTGGAGCCTCTGTTTCCTCATCTGTAAAATGGGAACACCAAATCTTTGTACCACCAACATCCCAGGATTTTTGCCATGAAATGCTTTCTGAACCATTAAGTATCATAGAAATGGGCATTTTGAACATAACCATGGGAAATTATCTCTATCTAATTGGAAGCTTCAAAAATAGTGCCTAGTTGTCATTTCTGGAAGGAATTATTAGGTCAAAGGATCATAGATTTAGAGTTGAAAGAAAACTTAAAGGTTGAGTCAAACATTCTCTTCTTAGAGATGAGGAAACGGAGGTTCAGAAAGCTAATGAACTTGCCCAGGGTTACACAGCTAATAAATATCAGGACAGGACTTGAACTCATTTCTTCCTGACTATCATAAAGTCCAGCCTTCTACCTACTCAGCCATGTTCAACCATTTCCTTTTTTTAAAAAGAGCATTTTCTTCACTCCATGTCATTCTCACTATCTTTTGTTTTGAAGCAGGAGTTTGCCTCAGTGTTAAGACAGTTCATCTAAAGTTGGCTCCTGATAGCATTTGTGTATTTGATTAATCTGTTCTTGCAAAAAGACCTAGAGCTAAGCTGGTCTCCTTTTCTTCAACTGATCTAAAGAACTTCTGGAAACTGCCCCTCTGTGAAAAGCTTTCTGAATTTATTGTTATGGCTAAATAGATCTCAGTAGAAAAAGCTTCCTTGAGAAAAGCACAAGGGGTGGCTTAAAGTGACTCAATCCCAGGCAGAAATTTCAATGAAGAAAATTGCCTGTTAAACTTTAAGCCATTAGAGGAATACTTTAGTTTTTGAGTTAATGGAGAACTCTAATGCACCGGTGTGGCCAGGGATATGTACAGTAACTTTGCCATGACCTCTGAACTCTACCTTCCCAAGCAGTGTTTTCAGACCTAGCAAATGAAGCTTGTCACAAGCTCACGTAATCACTCAGAAATGCAAATGCGCTGTCATTTTGTGACCTGTGTTGCGAAAATTAGAAAGAGGAAGTTATGTTTTGCTGTTGCATGAAGCTCAAATCAGAAGGGAAGATGTGAACCTATATGGAAAACTTGTAAGTGATATTTTTCCTTCTTTAGTCTTTAATGACATGTAAAACAGTAGCAAATGGGTTTTTTTAAAAGTATTTTTTATGTTGACTTGGGAGTTAGAGACTTTAGGTGACACCATTGTTGCTCCCATGGCAGGAAGCCCTGAAATGTTTTTTACAGCAGAATGGTGGTTGTGAATATGACTGTGTTTAATATATTCAGTTGTAATTATGTGTTAGGAGTCATATTTTGTGACAACTTGTCACCGACTAAAATGGGGATTTCCTGAGACTATGAATAAATCTCTAAAGTAAATTAAATCATATTAACTTAAATGACTACTCCTTGAAGTTCTTTAATGTGTTTTGCTTCTTTACTGCCAATGATCTAGCCACATAGGAAGAAATTTGAAGGGAATAATCTGCTGTTTTCAGAATCTCATAATGGGGTAAGTTCAGAAATTAGTATTTGGTTGAAGTGATTGATGAGTATGCTGACAGACAAGGTGGTATATAGTAGGCACTGGACTGTGATAAGGAAAACTGGGTTCTGATCCAGGATTGGCTATTAGACATGTGATTCAGAGAAAACTATTTAGTTTCTCTGGACTTGTTTCAGTGTAATTCAACAAATATTTTAAGCATCTACTATCTTAGGCACAGTTTTAGGTGCTAGACTTAAAGTGATAAAAATTTAAAATACCCTAATCCTCCAGAAGCTTATAATCTACTAGGGAAAAACTACATATTCATAGATAAGTTAATACAAACTATATACAGGGTAATTTAGGAGAGAGGGGAGATATTAACAATAGGGGAAATTGTTAAAAGTTTTTTTTGTGTAGGAAATGGTGCTTTCACTGAGCCAATAATGAAGCTAGTTATTCCAAGAGGCTTTTTCTCCTCAGCAACTCTATGAAATAGAATAGCACCAAACTTATTCCCATTTTACTAATGAAGAGACTGATGCTCAGAGATAAATGATTTGTTCTTAATAGTAATTATGTTTCTAGAGTCTTATTCCTGTTCTTTAAAAACTAATGTGTGAGATAAAAGTAAGGCAATATAAAGTTTAAAAATCATCATACTTTAACATTTATTTTTTAAAATTATGAGTTCTCATTTCTCTTCTTCTCTGTGTTCCTCCCCCAGCCATTGAGAAAACAAGCAATATAATATCAATTATACATATGAAGTTAATGCAAAACATTTGCATATTAGAAAGCAAGACAACTTAAAAGTAAAGATAAAGTTGCCTTGACCACTAAATCTCTTGTCCTTTTACCAGAGCTAGGGAAGAACATATGAATGTGTTTGGGAATTGAGACCTGGGTTGCTGCCCATTGGGGACAAAAAGGGAGAAATCACAAAGGAAGCTGGGTGGCAACTCCATGTACTGAGTAACAACTCAGGGAGTCCAGCATTCCTATCATGCGCCCTGTAACTTCTTCCTACCATTTTTTTCATGCCAAAACCAGTGAGTATTTTACATTCTGGCTACTGTATCACACTGACCTTCTTTTACCCTAATTTATTCAGATTAGGAATGATACAAAATAAGCTTAAGCAAAAGAATTCCCAAAACTTGGGTAAGACCTGAGGAAAGGTAACAGACTCTTTCTTCAAGAAAAAGGCTTTCAAGCCACTATGTATGCAGAGTGGAAGAAATGAATGAACATTTCCTGGAAACATTGGATAAATCATCAGAAAAGGCTCTGCTGTCTGAGTGCCAGCCATGCAGGGATGATAAATGCACAAAGAGTGGTTTTTGCTTAAACTCTGGGCAGTGAAGGCTCTCAGCTTGAAGAGACCTTGACTCACCCTTGGTAACTTTAAAGATGCATAAGACTGGGCAGTTCTAAGAGACCTCAATCCTTCCATCCTTCATTTCTCATTCCCCTAGAAGGTTCTAAAACAGAGAACTGTGTCATTAATTGAATTTTGCTAATAATAAAATTTAAAATTTTTTCTAAATTTTTTTTTTTTGTCTAGCAAGTCTTTTTTTTAAATTTCCTTTGCTTGTATTTATTCCCCATTACAAGTATTTGTATTTTTTTTTAGTAGGAGGGATTTAGGGAGAATGAGAAATCATTAATTGTGTTGCCAAAGGAAAAGAAAAATTGACTGTTGAAACATTCTTTTTTTTTTTTTTAACATTTATAAATGTTATATATGTTATATATGTTATACATGTTATATCTGTTTTAAAATGCAGATTATGGATGTAGTAGTGCCAAATTGATAGAAAGAAGTAAAACAATTCCTGCACCCCTGGCAAGGTTTAAAAATGTGTCCCCATCAGAAGGAGGGGAACCTAGTTTAACAGGCACTGGAGAATCTAAACATCTAGCAAGACTTTTCAAAATCAGCAGATTTAAATGGCTCCTTCTAAGTAAAGATTGCCAGATGTGTCATGACACATTGGAAGCCACTTATTGTGCACTCATTGTGCAGAAGAGGAAACTAAGGTTCAGAGAGGGGGGAGGGCCTTGCCTACAGTCACAAAGTGGGTTATTGGTGGAGCCTACATAAACTAGAACAGGATTGGTTTTTTTTTTCCCCCACATTGCTATTTTCTAACATGCTGAGAGAAAATGTTCTGAAAAGATAAAGTATATATGGAATCTGCAGCTTGGACCACTACAGGATTTTGTTGTTGACTGTCTTGGAGGCGAACAGAGGCTGGTAGTGTCAGGCAGGCAGCCGGTGGCTGGTGTGCAGGCTGGTCAGGCTTGTGGGAGATGAAGGCATAGGAAGTGGTTTGTCCCTGGTTCTGACTGTCTTGTGGTGAAGTTCTGCTTTATATAACATTAATAGATTCTTTGTTAGATTCTATTTGAAACATGAAATTTACAAAGTGTCAGTGTTATATCTTTTAACAATTGAAACAGTTTTATTACTTTAGAATTATCTAAAAAGCTAATAAATATAAACAAATACTAGAATACACATAAAACTCATGCCATACTCAGCTTTGAATGCTACACAGGGTGGAATTTGTTTATGTTTTCATTTTTTTTTTAAAAATTCAAGATTCCAGGAAGAACTAGCAGGAAGGGACCTTGGAGATCCCCTAGTCCAACTCTCTTATTTTGCAGATACGGAAACTGAGATTACCTTAAACTTCACTGCACTCATTAAACTAAAATGAGCTCTTTGGAGAGGGATTTTTGGTTTTTCCTTCTCTCACACTCATTCAGGGCATTTAAGGATTGATTCCCTCCCTCCCATCTAGACATCCACAGCTCATACTCTGTTCGACACAAAGAGGTCTTAGAACAATTAGATCAATCTCCTTATTTTACAAATGAGAAAATTTTGGCCTAGAGAGATTGTGATTGATTTATCCACAATCACAAAGTGAATTAGTAGCAGAATTGAAAATACAATACAAGCTTCTTTGTTCTCAATCCAGTATTCAACTAAATTCACTAAATATTAACTGTATTGTGAAGAACTCTGTGTTTTTTCTCCTAGTGGAGAGCACAAAATTGAATAAAACATGATTTATGCCATCAGTTTGCTTAGGTTCTAGCAGAAAAGAAACAGCGAGCTACTAAGTAGATAGAAGAAAAAACTTGGAGGAAGACCTGGAGGAAGAAATTTTGCAAGAGACACACCTTCTTCATCTATAGAATGATAATAAGAACTCATGTATAATCTACCTCATAAGATGAAGATCAATTGAAATAATTTATAAAGTGTTTTACAAAGTATTTAAAGTGCTTTGTCAAGCCAATGTGTGACATTCACATAAAATTTGAATATAAAGTAAGATATTATAAATATGTGAGTGAGGTTCCAACAAATTACTACCTGAGATCTGAGAAAAGGAAGATTGTTTCTTATTAAGGAAATCGGGAAAAGCTTTATGGAGAAGGTAGAACCTGATATGCGTTCCAAAGTATGATCAGTTCATCAACAGATAGAGATAAGGGCTTTCAAGGCATTCTAGATGAGGGTAGAATGTACTCAAAAAAACCTATGAAAGCCTAGGGGTGAGGTGGGTCATAGATTGTAACTTATTTTGGTTAGATCCTAAGATACATAGAAATAATGGGTAGCATCAAAAGGTGGAAGACCTTGAATGTCAGGCAAAGGACCCTGAATTTTAATTGATAAGCAATAAGAACCATTGAAAATGAATGAAAGGAGAGGAAACCTGAACACCTCTATAAGTAATATTATTTGAGCAATGGTATGAAGGATGCCTCGGAAGGGGAGAGCAGACAGAACCTTTTCTCTGTATTATTCTCCCTTGATAATCTTATCTGCTTTCATGAATTCAAATAACTACACTGGTAGCTCTCAAATCTACATGTCTATCCCTTATCTCTTTCCCTGAAGGAAGTCTTGTACTACTAGTTGCCTGTGTTGTATTTCAAAAACATCTCAAAAAATAAGACCTCCAAAATGAAACTCATCTTTTTTTCACTTGAATCCTGTCCTTCCTTCATATTTCCCCATTTTAGCTGAAGATAACCACCATCATTCTTCTCATCTAAGTTCATAAGCTTAGAGTAGATTTCTCTTTCATTCCTCATAAAGAGTCAAAAATTTAATGGTATGATTGAAAGTTGCCAATCTTGTAGCTTCTACCACAACATTGCTCACATCTCTTCCCTTTACTTCTTTCTTACAACCTCTATTCTAGTACAGGTTCTTCTCACTTCTCACTTGGACTAGTGTTTTTGCCTTCTCTCCTGAGTGCCTAGCATAGTACTTCACACATAGTAGGTACTTCATGTATATTTAATTGAATTGTTCCAACTTCTCTATTTGTGAAGTAATATATATTAAATATAACCAGTGTTACCCTACTCTCAAGATTGTTGTGTAAGTCATACACCAACAATGAAACTATACTACACTGTTCCATGGGGCAAAAACAAGCAGAGCCATTTTCAAGCAGTTATCCAATAGTTATTAAGCATCTGTTATGTGTCAAGTACTGTTGCAGGTGCTGAAAAAACAAATACCATAAATGAAACAGTGCCATTATGCAAGGAGTTTACATTCAAACAGGAGTTTGCATTTTCCTCTTACTTCCATTGTTCCGTTATGCTTTGTCCTACTCCTGCTTTCTTCATAATAGGAAGCCATGTGGTAGGGTAAAGGGTCTTGGGTTGGGCTGAGATGTTCTAATCCTAAACCAATTAGTAATTCACTGTGGGTCCTTGGTCATGTCCTTTATCCTTTAAGGACTTCAGCTTCATCATCTGAGTGACATAATATTCAATTATCTTGAAGTCCCATCCAAAGAGAACAGTTAGAAGTTTGAAGCCATTTAACTCTATTCTGATTAGTCTGGGAAGAATTCATAAAGCAGGATGGCTTTTTAGGAGTCATTTTTATGATGATAGTCTATTGTGGAGAATAAGCATTCAAAAGTAACTTAAACAAGCAAAAATAAACTTTCCTGCATGCACATTTCTTTTTTTGGGAGGGGAGGGCAGTGTGTCAAAATTTATTATAGTTTTGTAGAATAATAGCATACTACAGAAGTTTGTTGAAATTAAGTTTAAGTTTGTGTAAAGAAGCATATATTATATTAGGAAGAATTTAATGATTATTGCAAAAGTGCACCAAGAATTAATGTAAATTTTAAAGTCCACATAAAGATAATTTATTATACAGGATAAGAGTATACTGTTTAGAGTGATTATTTGCTATATTAGAGTAATAGTCTCATTTGCTTAATGGAACTTATGTCAGGCACATTCACCATTATATTCTTCAGGAGATGCTATTGATTTCATTTTATTAAGCAAGATGTGCAAAGTAATGTTTGTTTATAAATGTAGATAGAATGTTTATTTATATCTTGTTTGTTATAGAAATGACTAGTCCTTATGTAGACAAAGAAATTTTTGTAGGCTCTATGTCTAAATAAAAACCTTTGATTTACCATTTCCTTCCCTCTCTCCCCACAACATAGTAGTTTATTTCCAAACAGCTTGTCCCAGTAGTTGGTCGAACTATCATCCAGTCTGGTTTCCAAGGCAGCCTGATTGATCCATCATATGGACTAATTTTTGATCCTGTTTTCAAAAATATAGAAAAATTAGATTTGACCCAACTTATAAATTGGTTCCTTAAGCTGAAATAATTATGCTATAATATTGTGATGAAAAAGTTGGAAAGAATTTCCCGATTTTTTAAAAATAATAGTGATCACAAGATCATGGGTTTTCAACTTGGAAGAACCTTAAAGATCATCAAGGCAAAAAACTCATTTTACAGATCTAAGGCTTAGAGCAGAATCAGGTGACTTGCTCAAGGTTATGTAGGTAATAAATAGCAATGACAGGATTTTCATGCAGGTCTTCTGACTCTAGATCCAGTGAGCTTTTTGTTAACTTTGCTGTCCATACATTGTTCTTTGATTGATGGAATTACTTATGACATGATCCGGAGGTCTTATGTTCAGATCTCAGCTCTGTTAGGACTCAAGTTTCCTCCTCTGAAATTAGGGAGGAACTAGATGACCTGAGATCCCTTCTAAATATAAATCTATTAACCTTTTTACTACTTGTGTGACCAAGGATAAGACCCTCTTTCTCTTTTGGTTCACTTTTATAAAATGAAGGAATTAAACTAATTGATATCTAAGCGCCTTTAAACTTACTGTGATCTTTTGAATAATAGTTATTTTATATAGAAACTTAAAAATAATTTAAGTGAGAAATCTGATTTTATTTGCATGTATTTAAATGAGAGAGGAATGGAAGCAGTGCCATAAAGGAAAGGAAATATATATTTATTCTTTCTTTTTCCTACTTCAGATCGTTCTTCAGTTCCTGCTCCTAGTTCTGCTCCTGTTCCAGGTGAAAACCAGTCTGACTCATCACCAGCACCAGAGGCTGAGGACCAACTACAAAGCCTCAGTCCTTTACAATGTGCCCAACAACAGGGAAAAAGACCTCAGATCAAGTGCCCAGCTGCCAAAACAAACCCTCCGAAAAAACCCCAAGGCAAGTGTTGGATATTTGGTTTTCCATCCAATTTTTCTTTCAAACTAATTTAAAGATCTAGTTATTTAATTGTAGAATTCAAAGTCAATCTGACTTTTTCACATTAATCAACTGTCATAATTGGCTGAGCTATTTATGTTTCTTTTATGTTGAGTTCTTGCTTATGAGATGGTTAAGTTTGACTTAGACCATTTTGCTCCTTTCTGGGCCTCAGTTTTCCCATTTGTAAAATAAAGTGTTTGTACTAGATAATTTTTGAGATTCCTTTCCATCTCTGATCCACTATATAGACCAGTTTTTGATCCTGTGTTTTCCAAAAGTATAGAAAAATTAGATTTGACTGAACCTATGGATTGATCCCTTAAGCTGAAAATACTTATGCTATAATATTGAAAATACTTGTGCTATAATATTGTGATGAAGAAGTTGTAGCTATAATTAAAATATTTAGGAAGAGAGACAGTGGGAATAAATAAATGATCTTTTTTTATCAGGCTACTTTCAAAGATAGAATTTTTTGTTCAGTTGTCCATTGTGCAGAAAGGTTTAGGGCAGGAAATTACACATTTTTAACTAGAAATGAGAATAGCCCACTTTTCTCAGTTCTGGGTAAGAGTTAGCACTGACCAAGGTAGAAAACATCCTCGATGAAGGGGCTTAAATTTGTTTTTACCACATTTTTCAGAAAAACCATTAAATTTTAGAGCCTTAAAGCTGAAAGGAAGTAACAGAGCTGTCTAACAGTGGAATGAATTCTTTCTTTCTTTCTTTCTTTCTTTCTTTCTTTCTTTCTTTCTTTCTTTCTTTCTTTCTTTCTTTCTTTCTTTCTTTCTTTTTTTTTTTAAATTTTAATAGCCTTTTATTTACAGGTTATATGTATGGGTAACTTTACAGCATTGACAATTGCCAAACCTCTTGTTCCAATTTTCCCCCTCCATCCCCCCACCCCCTCCCCCAGATGGCAGGATGACCAGTAGATGTTAAATATATTAAAATATAAATTAGATACACAATAAGTATACATGACCAAACCGTTATTTTGCTGTACAAAAAGAATCAGACTCTGAAATATTGTACAATTAGCCTGTGAAGGAAATCCAAAATGCAGGTGGGCAAAAATATAGGGATTGGGAATTTAATGTAATGGTTTTTAGTCATTTCCCAGAGTTCTTTCACTGGGCGTAGCTGGTTCAGTTCATTACTGCTCCATTGGAACTGATTTGGTTCATCTCATTGATGAGAGTGGCCAGGTCCATCAGAACTGGTCATCATATAGTGTTGTTGTTGAAGTATATAATGATCTCCTAGCCCTGTTTGTTTCACTCAGCATCAGTTCGTGTAAGTCTCTCCAGGCTTTTCTGAAATCATCCTGTTGGTCATTTCTTACCAAACAATAATATTCCATAATATTCATATACCACAATTTATTCAGCCATTCTCCAATTGATGGGCATCCACTCAGTTTCCAGTTTCTGGCCACTACAAAGAGGGCTGCCACAAACAGGAATGAATTGCTTTCTAAAGCAGTGAGGTCCCTGTAATAGTAGTTGATTTCATGTTGTTTTAAATATACTGTACTATGTATTATCTCATTTCCTCTTTACAACAGCCCTTTGAGGTAGGTTACAAGTGTTATTCCCGTTTTATAGAGTGAGGAAACTGAGATTCACAGAGGTTAATTGACTTGGCCAGGATCATGCTGCTCGTAAATGCTGAAGCTGGAATTTGAACTCTCAGGTCTTTCCTAATTCCTTCTCCCCCTCCCCCCATTTTTAAATTAAGACTTTATTTTTTTATTATTATTATCATAGCTTTTTATTTACAAGATATATGCATGGGTAATTTTTCATTATTGACCGTTGCAAAACCTCCTGTTCCAACTTTTCCCCACCCTCTCCCCCAGATAGCAGATAGACCAATACATGTTAAATATGTTAAAGTATATGTTAAATACAATATATGTATATATGTGTATATATATATATATATATATATATATATACACACATATACATACACAGTTATTTTGCTGCACACACAAAAAATCGGACTTAGAAATAAGGTCAAATTAACCTGAGAAGGAAATAAAAAATGCAAGCGGACAAAAACAGAGGTAATGGAAATACTATGTAGTGGTTCACTCATTTCCCAGAGTTCTTTCGCTGGGTATAGCTGATTCTATTCATTATTGAACAAATGGAACTGATTCGGTTCATCTCATTGTTGAAGAGAGCTACATCCATCAGAATTGATTATCATATAGTATTATTGTTGAAGTATATAATGATCTCCTGGTCCTGCTCATTTCACTTAGCATCAGTTCATATAAGTCTCTCCAGGCTTTTCTGAAATCATTCCTTTGGTCATTTCTTATAGAACAATACTATTCCATAACATTCATATACCACAATTTACCCAACCATTCTCCAATTGATGGGCATCCACTCAGTTTCCAGCCACTACAAAAAGGGCTGCCACATTTTTGCACATACAGGTCCCTTTCCCTTTTTTAAGATCTCTTTGAGATATAAGGTCTTTCCTAATTCCAAGCACAAGTGCCATAATCTTTCTACTAGCTCGTTGTGCCTCTCTGCGCACTGTCAGAGAAGTCTGATAGAGATTGTATGACTAACAGTTATGGATACCTTAGAAGAGATTCCTGTACTATAGGAGAGATTATTTTACATAGAAAGGCAGCTTGTTATAGGAAAAAATACTAGATTAGGAGTTAGGTGACCTGAGTTCTAATCGTGGCATCAGTAGTTATTAGTTTTATGATCTAACAAGTTACTTCACATCTGTAAAATGGGGATAATGTTTCTTGCACTGCATATCTCATAGGATTGTACTGAGGTCAAATGAGATCATATATTAAAATTCTTTGTAGCTAATTTTTTTAAAGCTGGACTTGTGATTTCATTATAATAACAGATCTCCTGATGAAAAAACTCCTATCAGATACCTGCTTTGCCAATTACTTGCCAAAGCAACTTGGGAAAAATAATTTCCTTTTGTTGGTGGGAAACCAATATGACCAGGAGCCTTATATTCTATGATGTTGTTAATTATGCTGGGTCATGTTTTCACTTTTTTTACTTTATAGTTTTAAAATCTTTTTTTCACAATTTGCCCTGGAGGCAAATAATATAAATTTATATACCTTTGTATTTCAGATTTTAAAATTTTACTTAAATAATCTGAAATACTTTCCTCAGTCATACCTCCCAAAGACATATACACCCATTCATTTTGTTTTTGAAACAAACAAAAAAAAGAATATATTTCAGCCATCCTTTATTTCTGAAAATCATGAAGCATCTGGGAATTAACTGTGGCACTCTTATATAGAGTATACATAGGGCTTTGTTGTTTAATCATTTTTCAGTATTGTCCAACCCTCCTTGACCTATTTGGAGTTTTCTTGGCAGAGAAACTAGAGGGATTTGTTATTTCTTTCTCTAGCTCATTCTGTAGGTGATGAAACTGAGGCAGGCAGAGTGAAGTGACTTGTCCAGGGTCACACAGCTAGTGTCTGAAGCCAAATTTGAACTCAGGAAGATGATATTTCTTGTCTCCAGGGCCAGCATTGTGCCACCTAGCTTCCCAAAGTAAATATTGACAGTCTAATTATATGTCTTTCTTTAAACTGACTGATGGATCTCAGATAAGGATATAGGTCTGTTTATTCTTCAGTAGTTGTCATAATACTCACATCAGAGTAATTTTTTTTCACATAGAAAATTTTATTGTCATTCATCAGTTATGGAAATTTCAATTAAACATTTTTTTTGATGAGAGAAATTTAATAGGATATGGATTTCCTTTACCAAACTTTTAAGTATTTCCCTCAGGAAGCAGTAGTAACCAATTTACATAGCCTTTTTTTAACAACTTCATCACCATCCCCTACTCCACTAGGAGGAGTTTTATCTTCATAACTTTGCACATTCTCTATTTCAACTCTTCTATATCATTTATGTACATATTTTTATTTCCCTAAGATAGTGTACGCTTATTGAGGACAGGACTTGCTTATCTCTGGCAGTATCTAGCATAGAATTCTTGAGTATAGAATACATTTAATGAACATTTATTAAAGTGAACTAAGTTACTATGCTCAGAATTTGACCTTTAAAGAAAACTCATCTTGAATTATTATTAGAGTATTATCTTCTTTTTTCACAAAAAAGATCATTTCTTTTTTTTTTTTAACTAAAGCTTTTTATTTTCACAACATATGCATGGATAATTTTTCAACATTAACCCTTGCAAAACCTTGTGTTCAAATCCCCCCCCCCCTCCTCTAGATGGCAAGTAATCCAATATATGTTAAACATGGTAAAAATATATGTTAAATCCAATATATGTATACATATTTATACAATTATCTTGATGCACAAGAAAAATAAAAAAAGGAAAAAAATGAGAAAGAAAATAAAATGCAAGCAAACAACAATAAAAAGAGTGAGAATGCTATTTATGATCCACACTCAGTTTCCACAGTCCTTTCTCTGGGTGTAGATTGCTCTCTTCATCACAAGATCATTGGAACTGGCCTGAATCATCTCATTGTTGAAAAGAGCCAAGTCCATCAGAATTGATCATTGTATAATCTTAGTTGCCATGTATAATTGTATAATGATCTCCTGGTTTTGCTCATTTCACTTGGCATCAGTTCATGTAGGTCTCTCTGATTATCCTGCTGATTGTTTCTTATAGAACAACAATATTCTGTAACATTCATATACCATAACTTATTTAGCCATTCTCCAACTGATGGGCATCCACTCAATTTCCAGTTTTTTGCCATTACAAAGAGGGCTGCCACAAACATGTCTGCCCATGTGGGTCCCTTTCCTTCCTTTAAGATCTCTTTGGGATACAAGCTGAGTAGACACACTGTTGGATCAAAGGGTATGCACATTTTAATAGCCCTTTGGGGATAGTTCCAAATTGAAGAGACCATTTCTTTATTAAACATTTATTAAGTGCTAAGTATTTAAAAGACCATTTAAAAATCATTCCAATGACATGAAAAAAAGTGAGAATGAAGAAAATGCTTAGATTGTGCAGTAGAAAAAATGCTAAATTTGAATTAAAGGATCTTGGTGTAAATCTTGCTCTGCCACTTATTGCTTGTGTCTCCTTGGGGAGTCACCTCTCTTAGACTCGATTTCCTCTGTAAAATGAAGGGTGTGTGGTAGGTAACCTCTGAAGCTCCTTCCAACACTCAATCCTATGAATTCATGACTAAGCTTTTCCTAGGTATATATTTACCAGCAGAGTAAAATGCTTTTGAATAGCTTTAAATTCAGTCTTCTCATTAAACTTCCTTCATCATATTAGACACATTGCACAGGCCAGAAGCACATTTTTTTTTTGTTCAGCAAATGAGGAAGGAAGTGTGTGACGAAGAGTCTCCTACAAGAAACAAGGGGAAGGGGAAACTAGCTCTTACCTTGGCTTACGTGGGTGGTTGTTTACTAGGCATGCTGTTGTGTGCACAGCTGTGTGCCAGCTAGTGTTTGTTGCCCATTTTCAAAGACTAACACATAATGGAATTTAAAAAAAAAATTTTGGTTGTAATCTTTGAAAAGGAAGCATGAGACAGGAACTAATGCTGTATTGGGAAGCATTGCTGTATGTGCCCTTACACAACCAAGACTTTGGATAGGAGAATATCCTGTTGGGTAACAAGTATATTGTCTGCCTGTCTGGTAGGACTCTCTTTTGTGTGATAGAGGGCCTCTAAAAGAGGGACATATGAAAATATGGTCATTGTTTTGGATATTAAAATGTGGGTAAGTTGAGAATATCCAACCCAGAAATTAGTGAAGAGGCTCTAAGTGATCTGCAAAGTATTCAGCCATGTGATAGGAACTTATATTGTTGATATATGTTATAGTAGGAAGAAGGCAAATTTTGATTTGCTAAAATTTTCTTTTTAGTACCTCCTAAACCTGTCCATTTCAAACCTCTTGGACAAGAAAGAGATTTGCAGCGAATACCTCCGGCACCTCGTAGACCTCTGCCAGCTGACCCAAGGCCATCCAGGACTTTACTATCTGCAGAAGGAGAAACACAAATCTCACCAGACATCAATAGCCTGATTGAAAAGTTCGAAAGCATCTGGTAATTTTGTCTTATTGTTTTCCAGATTGTAAAATAGATGAAAGAACTTGAATAAGTGTCTTGACCTCTTTGGATTTAAGCTTCTTCCTCAGTAAAATAAATGGTTTGTTCTAGATCAAGGATTTTCTAACCTTCTCTGTGTTCTGAGCTCCTCTGGAAGACTAAATAAAGTGATCCCTTTTTAGAATAAGGTTTTTAAATAATTGAAGGACTGCTAATACCAGTTAGAGGTTAATCAAAATAAAGATATAATTTTTCCATGCAACATTATAAAATTCTCTGAAATCTATTTATAAATCCCTTTTATCTCTATGGATCCCAGATTAAGCATTCCAGGACTTGTATTGTTGGTCTCTGAATCTTTTAATTGTATTTTCAATAAATAAAACAAATTGTCATCTTTTCTGGTTCACTTAAATAAGTCAACCATACCCTAGAGCTCCTATTAACTCAAAATCTAAGCCATAATCTTGACTCCTTCACAGAAGCACCGTAAAAATCCAATTGTACATGTCTTAAGCACTTTGAAATACCCAAATGAGAAGGGATATAAAAGTAAAAATTGCTGCTCCTTAATGTAAAAACTGAAGTCTCTTTGGAGACTTGTGTGTGTATACACATTTCATTCTGTTGAAATATTCTTATATATAATACATATAGATAGTATGGTAAAAGAGAAAACATATTGTAATCAGTAGGCTTGTGTTCTATATCTGTCACCAACCTATTGTATGACATTGGGCAAGTGACTTCCTCTCTTTCAGGCTGCTTCCTCATCTGTAGAATGAGGAAACTATATGATCTCTAAGATCTCTGCAAGGTTTGAAAATTCTGTTTGGCGTATTAGAAAGAATCTTAGACTTTGAATGAGAATTGAGTATGTATGACATCCAACAAATCCCTTAACTTTTCTGGGCCTCAATTATATACCATGTAAAATGAGGAAATTGAATAAGATGATCTTTAATGTCCTTCTAAATTCTATGTTTTTGATTCCGATTCTGGTTCTGAACAGAGAACTTGTCTCAGGTCTTATCCTTTTGTTCTATTTTGTATAAGACAGGAAAAAGGGCTGAGAGCTATGTCCTCACCCAGCCTGGGGTCTGGCCACTGTTGTTGGTTTTAATCATTAAAGATTTACGTTTTTGGACAGTTCCCTCTTCTTGGTCAATATGAATTCTTCTACAAGGCTGCTATGTTCTTGATAGATATGTCCTATTCTCTTTTTAGCCTTTAGTAACTTATTGTTTTGTTCTGTGAGCAGATTCGATACATTAGGCATTTGCCCTGACTTATATTGCTGTTTTATGTAGGCATTTCTACACTGAGGAGGTATTTGTTAAGTTTGTGATTGTTTTGATCAGATGCTGTGCCATGCATTGCATGTTCATGATATTGCATTCACTGTATGGTAAACACTTTGACTTCTCACATTCACTATTTTTCTTTCTTTTTTCATTTTAGGCATCCCATTCCTATTCTTCAGAGAAGCCAGTCCCATTTACCTTTTAGGATGGAGTCAGGATTGGGCTCCTCAGCATCTCCAAACGCTGCTGACTGTGAGCTGAGCTTTGGCTCTGGAGACTCAAGTGAGAAAAACAAAAGAGATGGAAGCCAGCCAGCTATGCTGGGCATTGTAGAGCCATCCAGTACAGACTTGGGCAAAATAAGAGAACTCCACATAGGGGATAGCCAAAGCTTTGAGAACTGTTCTTCTGCTAAGCCCAACAAAGAGACCATGGGAAGGGATGGTGCAAAAGCCCCGGCTATTGAGCAGGGCAGCAATGGAAAAATACCTAACCGAGATAGTGGCATTGACAGCCCTTCTTGTAGTGTGGCAGGAGAGACCTTTCCAACTGAGGAAGGAGGAGAGCACAAGAAATATCCCACCCCAGGCCTTCTAATTGAGATAGTGCCTGAAGGAGAGCAGAATGTGAGCTCACCTGGTGACACTCAGAAAGAGATAGCCCAAGAGGCTGACAGTGATGTTGATGAAGGCAGCAGTGAGGAGCCAGAAACTACAGATGTGTCAAGGGGAGAAGACCTAGATGTAGCCAAGGTAAGATGCCCACTTTTTCACATTCATTTGTAGTTTTTTTTAACTCTCCTGACCCCCATTGGGTATCACCAAGGGGATTTTTACCTGGCATAATAATCTGTTGCCCTTTCCCTATAACAACATTCCTATACCATTTCTCATGTCCAGTTCTTTTAATACTATCAGATAATTATTTTCTTTCCCTAAGAATAGAGGGACCATAATGTAGATTGATAGCATAGAAGTCTCCTCTCAAAAATACCTCCCAGCATTTGAAGCATACCAATTGGTGTGTACAATTCTGTAGATTCCCTCCTCATCCAAAATGACTCTTTGGGAGACCACCCAACAGGCTAGAGACTGCTCTCTTAAAATATGACAAGAGTGGAAGTTCAGCATAGTGTAGAGGGCCAACTTTGACCTAAGTCCCAGCCCCACCCCATACATAGTATTTGTGTGACCCTGGAAAAATTATAATAAATTCAGGCAACTCTCTTAGAGAGTTACAGAGCAGGTGATATTAGGGAGAGGGATTTTCCTCTTTTGAAGGTTCCCTCCAACAATGAAATCACAGTAAAATGGTTCCCCTCACCTTTCAAATTAGAGACTATATTTTCTATATATCTATATTTTGGGTATGAATTATTTGGAGTTTTATGATATTCTTAGTTTGGGGATTTCATTAAAACCCAATCTATTTCATCCTATTTATTCTATTTTTTTTTTTTTTTGGCTGAGGCAATTGGGGTTAAGTGACTTTCCCAGGGTCACACAGCTGGGAAGAGTTAAATGTCTGAGATCAGATTTGAATTCGGGTCCTCCTGAATTCAAGGTTGGTGCTCTATCCACTGCATCACAGTTGCCTCAATCCTATTTATTCTAGAAAGCTGTTGGTATTATAAGGTAAAAAGAAAACCGTTGGTGGTGGTCTTTTGCCCTGTTCAGCAGCCAGGACAGAGCTTTGCACTTGATAGATAGGTGTTGATTTGAATTAAATGGGTCTACTAGTTAGAGTGCTTTGAATATCTGTCCTACACCTTAAATTTAATCCAGGTTAGTAAGCATTTATTTAATACCTAAAATGTGCCCAGTACTTCAAAAATTTGCTTATTCATTATAGTATTTTCCTTAGGTGAAGGTTATTGTTTACCATGATCACAGAATCACAAATACAGAGCTCTTTCCACTGTACCATACTCATAATTGAAACACAGTTCAGAGTACAAATGTAATTAGTGGTGGGCTAGGATTCAGAAGACCTGTGTTTTTATCAGTACTTTCATTGACTGTGTGTGATTTTGATCAAGTCAATTAGCTTTTTGTAGCTTCAGTTCTCTTCCCTACGATGGAGATGCAGTCATGTCCACCTTGGGACTTGGTGCTGATGGTGATCTTGTGCCTAATGGAGCTGGTCATCATGGTTCTTTCTGTGTGTCTCTTCTCTCATCTTCATTTTCTTTCTACTTCTCCCTTTCTTTCTTCTCCCATGTGTCTGTTTCCTTTTATTCCTCTCCCTTATTTTTCCCTTCTCCCTCTCTTTTCCTATACTCAAACTGTAGGAAGGGATAAAAAGGTCAGGGATGAGAGCATGACAGCTGGTTATATTCAAGCTATATTCCAAAATCACAGTGTACATTCAAGGTAAGAGACAGCATGATACAAGTAGTTCATTGGATAGAGTATTAGATTTGGAATCAAGAAGACCTAAATTCAGATCTTTTTTTAAACACTTCCAGTGGTCACATCACTTAATCTCTCTCTCTCAATCCTAATTTCCTTATCTATAAAAAGAGATATTAGTGCCTAAGATTGTCACTTGAGATTTAGTTTACATTTTATTTTATTTTATACTTACCTACATATATTGCTTTTCAAGCCCTAAAGTGCTACATAAGTGCTAGCTATTGTTGTTAATATTGATATAGGGAAAAAAGCACTCTCTGGATTTAAAGTTTAAAAAAAAAAATCAGGGTTGCAGCCATAGTTGTGACCATGTGCATGTCAACTAAACTTTCTCACCTATAAAATGAGAATGGTTTTACTACACAGGGTTTTGGGAAAGAAGCCACTTTGTAAAACTTAAAACTGTCAAAATGTGGTCTCTTATTCAGTTGGGGATAATAAACCCTGCCCTGCCTAACAGAGTTATATGAGGATCAAAGAAGAATGGAGTCTTCAGTGATATGTGAGAGGATATAATCAATAGAAAGGAATGATGGGAATCTTCTCTGGAAACAGATGGAATTCATTTGGAATGGTTTGAATGTGTGGGTTAAATCTAAAATCTCTTCTTCTCCCACAAAGGTTGTTCTTTCCTAGAAGGAGCACAATTAAAAACTGATCAATATTTCTTTTTGCCTCATGGTCACTCACACCATCAAAATAAAAAGACCTAAAGCTTTCAAAGACAATACCAAGTTATAACTGGCATTTTGAAAACTGTGTGAACTGATTGTGAGTCTGTAAAGACTAAGTCTTATTGACCTTTTAATGCAGGAAGAAGTACGGGTAACAGTTGGTGTTCTGAGGGTGAGCAATGCTCTGAGTGCAATGAAGAAGCTGAAAGAATAATAATTACTTTACATAGTAATCATTTTGCATTTTTCCCATATGAAAATTTTTGGAGCATGAGCCAGTCATGGATGTGGCTTTTTCCACTAGCAGTCTAAAGGATAGCAAGTTCCCTATATTTTCTCACAGAGCACCTGAGGAAAGGAAGTAAATAATATCATACTTAATTGAAAACTACTGGGGTACCTTTAAGTAGCAGGAAGTAATTACCCAGGTTGGAATTCAGCCAAAACATAGGGCTGTGAAGGATGAGGACTGATTATTAATGGATTCACAAAAGCTGGACATTGGATTATGACTACTCTTTAAAAACAATTTTCTATATGTCTGAAATAGCACCCGATTTTACTAGATGTTACAATGGATAGAGCCCTGGGCCTGAAATCTGAAAGATCTGAGTTCAAATCCAGCTGTGTGACCCTGGGCAAATCACTTAACCCTGTTTGCCTCAGTCTCCTCATCTGTAACATGAGTTGGAGAAGGAAATGGCAAACTGTTCTAGTATCTTTGTCAAGAAAATCCCCAATAAGGTAACAAAGAATCAGACATGACTGAAAATGACTAAACAACATTAGGGGCAGCTGGATGGCTTTAAACAATAGGACATCAGTGGGAACATTTTAAAGAGATTACAAAATTAGGCAGTCTTAGTGACAATTATTTCATGAAGGAGTATTTTGAAAGTCTCATTTCACTCTTTAAAAAGTCAAAAATAACTACGTGTTTTAGATTTTGAATACATGCTGTCAAAAGATCATTTTCATCTTAGGGAAAGAGCTGATCTTTCCAGCTCTGTTAAGGCCTCTTTAAAATGTGCTTTTAAATTTTCCTATTGAATCCTAAAGTCAGTAATCTTAGATTTGGAATGGATTGTAAAGGTCATTTTGTCCAACCTCCCTTTGCATTTTCTAGCTCAATCCCCTCATTTTACAATGGAGGAAACTGAGAATTCTCTTTTTCTTGAACACTTCTAATTATGGGGATCTCTTTACCTCACAAACTAGGTTCCTATATAAGATAGCTATAGCTTTTAAGGCCACTCTTCCCTATCCTGAACCAAAATTTGACTTTTTATAATTTCCATCCTAGTCTAGTTTTGCCCTCTGGAACTATGTCTTAAGTATTCTCTCATCTATATGAAAACCCTTTAGTTATTTGAAGAAAATATTTATATCTGCTTTTATCTTTTCTTCTCCACAATTAATATCCTCTTATAACCTGACATTCAGAACCTTAACTGTTTCAAATATCCTTCACTGCAAACAAATTTCTAGTACTTTTTCTAACAAATGGTCACTGTCAGTGAAAACAGTTCTCAGAATATGACTTGATTAGGGGAGAGGACAGTGGAGACCTGTTTTCTGAATACCATCTTTCTATTTTTGTAATCCTGGATTGTCTTAGCATTTTTAGAAGCTGCTTTCACACCATTGTCTCATATTGAGCTTATGATCAATTAAAAGGTCATTTTCATGTGATCTGTTACCAAGCTGGTACCTACATCAACATTCTGTGATGTGCTCCTATGGCTGCAATATTTTTTTATTTATTTGCACTAAATTCCACTTTTTGGTTAACAGAACTCTAGCCTATTAAAATTGTTTTAAGTCTTGATTCATTCATCAGTTCTGTTAGTTCTTTCTTTAAGATTTTTGTCACCTGAAATTTGACCAACATATACCTTTTGTTCTTTTGTATTTGGCTCATTGATAAAAAATGGTAAACAGAATAGAAGAGCCATAAAAGCCTTTGCTTTTTTTCCCCCATTTAACAGAATCATTAATTAGCATGTCTAATATAATTGTTGATTTGATTACTAATTCACCTTAACTGTGCCATTATCTAGCTGCCATTTCTCTGATACATCCAGATAATCCAGATATCCAGATCTAATTACCTTCAGATGTTGTTAAATGAGTTGCTGAAAGTCAATTATACTATGTCTCAAGCATTTCTCTATTTTGCCAGTCTGGTGATCCAGTTTAGCATGATTTGTTTTTAATGAACCCACATTGATTCTTAGTTATCACTTGTGTAAATGATAATAAACATTTGCTTAACAATCTTTTCTAGAATATTGTTAGTTTAAGGCATCATGCTTCCTTGTCTGTGTTTTCTAGGATCCATAATCTTTTTTTTTTTTTAAGTACAATAACATTTACTAGTCTACAGTATTCTAGAATCCTCCTGTTTTTCATGATTGCTCAGAGATTACTAACAATAATTCCAGACTCCGATTTGTAAGCTTCATTTTCTGTGGAATTTCATTTGTCTAGTCTTGGAGATTTTGGTTAAAGTAAATTATCTAAGCGTACTTTCTTGTTCTTTTTTCACCTATCTCAGTTTTTGTTCTATTTATGATTTGTATTCTACCATTTAAGTTTAATTTGAAATACTGGTTAAAGGGAAAGATAAAACGAGGACTACAGTAGTTCTTTCTTCTCAATGTTATCTTGGTTATTATATTAAATAATACTATCCTTATTCTTTTTGCTTGAACAATGTTAATAAACTTTTGTTGTGACAGCTAGATGGTGCAGTGGATAGAGCATTGCTCTGGAATTGGATTGATCTGAGTTCAAATTCAGCCTCGGACATGTACTAGTTCTGTGATCCTGGGCAAGTCATTTAATCCCAGTTGCCTCAATTAAAAAAAAAGAAATGTAAAAAAAGAACTTTTTTTTAAAACTTTTTATTGATAGAATTCATGCCAGGGTAATTTTTTATAATATTATCCCTTGCACTCATTTCTGTTCCGATTTTCCCCCTCCCTTCCCCCACCCCCTCCCCCAGATGTCAAGCAGTCCTATACATGTTAAATAGGTTGCAGTATATCCTAGATACAATATATGTGTGCAGAATTGGACAGTTCTCTTGTTGCACAGGAAGAATTGAATTCAGAAGATAGAAATAACCCAGGAAGAAAAACAAAAATGCAAACAGTTTACATTCATTTTCCCAGTGTTCTTTCTTTGGGTGTAGCTGCTTCTGTCCATCATTGATCAATTGAAACTGAATTAGATCTTTTCTTTGTCGAAGAAATCCACTTCCATCAGAATACATCCTCATACAGTATCGTTGTTGAAGTATATAATGATCTCCTGGTTCTGCTCATTTCACTTAGCATCAGTTCATGTGGGTCTCTCCAAGTGTCTCTGTATTCATTCTGCTGGTCATTTCTTACAGAACAATAATATTCCATAGCATTCATATACCATAATTTACTCAACCATTCTCCAATTGATGGGCATCCATTCATTTTCCAGTTTCTAGTCACTACAAACAGGGCTGCCACAAACATTCGTGCACATACAGGTCCCTTTCCCTTCTTTAGTATCTCTTTGGGGTATAAGCCCAGTAGTAACACTGCTGGGTCAAAGGGTATGCACAGTTTGATAACTTTTGGGACATAATTCCAGATTGTTCTCCAGAATGGTTGGATTTGTTCACAACTCCACCAGTAATGCATCAGTGTCCCAGTTTTCCTGCATCCCCTCCAACATTCATCATTATTTTTTCCTGTCCTCTTAGCCAATCTGACAAGTGTGTAGTGGTATCTCAGAGTTGTTTTAATTTGCATTTCTCTGATCAATAGTGATTTGGAACACTCTTTCATATGAATGGAAATAGTTTCAATTTCATTATCTGAAAATTGTCTGTTCATATCCTTTGACCATTTATCAATTGAAGAATGGCTTGATTTCTTATAAATTAGAGTCAATTCTCTATATATTTTGGATATGAGGCCAAAAAAAACTTTTGATGTTATTAGCAATTTTTATAAGCTACAACTTGCTCTGTGTTTTAACACTCTTGATACTATCCTTATAGCTCTGGCCACTCTTTTGTATCTGTGCATTTCAATTTAATTTGGCAAATGTTTAATAAACAAATACTGTGTGCAGGACCCTGTGTTAAGCTCTGAGGATATAGAGATTTAAAAAATGACCTTGAGGAATAGCCTTATAGGAAGGGGTTGAAGAGAGTTTCAGAATATCCTATGGCTTAAAGCCTCTTCAGCCTGGTTCTTACCTGTCATTGTCTAAAGAGAGGAAAGATGGAAGGCAGAAAAATTTCCCACCAACATTAAACTTAGTATTTAAGGAGTCACAGTTTATCTTTAAGAGAGCAGTTTCAGTAAAGTGATTGAGTTGGAAGCTAGATTATGAAGTGTTAAAAAGTGAGCAGGTGGTGAGGAAGTTGATACTATTTCTAGGATTCAGCAGTGAAGAGAAAGAACTGTTAGGCATATATAGATACAAGAGCTTGGTGAAATGACAGGGTAATAGAATCATCATCAAAAGAGCCATAAAGGATTATCAAAGGGATGTGTGATTATGCAGGAGGCATGTATTGAGAGACTGGAATAGCAGATGGGTAGCTCCATGTTACATTGCTATCCACATAGTATCAGGAAATCTGGAGGAAGATTAGGAGCATGTTGGGTGGATTTCCCACAGACAATTTATGGGAAGACAGGAAAGTATGGAGAAGTTGTGAGCTGTACCACTAGAGCCAGTTATATACAGTGATCGGATCACAAAATTATTGAGGTGTTAAGAAGCAATAAGATTATTTCTAGCAAAAACAGCAACAACTCATATTTACTTAGTCTTAAAATTTACAAACATTTTGGAAACCATTTCCCATTTCTTGCTTATAATAACTCCTATGAGATAAATAATATGAATATTATCATCTCCATTTTATGGATGAGGAAATGGATGAGCTAGTACTCAAAGCCTGATCCTCTGACTCCATATCTAGTGCTTAGAAACCTGAGCATGTTTTTAGGCTGAATGGAAAGTAATTAGTTGAAAAGGAAAAATTGAAGATAAAATCATTGATTTGAGAGGGACCCCAGAAATCACCTAATCCAGCCTAAAATTCCTTCTGCATTCCTTTTCAAGAAGAAACATCCAAAACAGTTTTCCTTGGTGCTGAAAAATCTATAGCAATCAAATTGGTTACTTAGATCAGCATTTCCCACATTAATCTGGCCACTTTGGGGGATTTAATATATTGGCAGAATTGAAAAAAATCCTTCTTTGGGGAGATTGAACTATACCAAAACATAAAGGGTAGAAAGATTTTGGAGTGAAAAGAAAATCTAGTGCTACTTAAAAACCCTATTAGTACTAGTTTGATGTCAGAAAGAAATGAGATCCTCAAGCCATTAAGTAGTTCACAAAAGGACATTTATTTAGCTCTAACGTGGGTAGGATATGTAACAAAGATATGGTAACACTTAGGCTTGGCAGATGCAGGCCTTACATTCTATGAAAAAAAAGTCTGTTATGTAAAGCAGGGCATGGTGATTTAGGCAGGCAGTCTTCAGAAATCCATGAAGTTGGAGCAGCATCAAGTCCATATAGATGAGACTTTTATTCCCCTTGTGACTAAAAAACCACATCAACACAGCCAGAGGTTGCTAGGAAGCTGCCTCAAGGATCTAAGGGCTTGAGCTTTACCCACCTCTGAGCTAATCAAGTCTCGGCTCTGTCACCTTTTGAAAGTCTGGCCTAATCCATTATAAGGAAAGGAGATTAAAGAAAATCTTAGTGGTTATTGGTCCCATTGCTCTTATTTTTATAAATGAGGAAGCTGAGACGTTAGAGATTATGTGACTTGTCCAAGATTACATGAATGGCACGGCTATAATTTATACCCAATTTTTAGGACTCCATTTCAGTTTCTTTCCACTGTAACATGCTAATCCAGAACGTTTCATATACATTTGAAGAAATTTAAGGCTTAAAGAGGGAGAAAAACTTTATTAAGCTCACCCAGATAATAAGTCAGGGTTAGAACTTGAACCTAGATCTTTTGCCTCCAAGTCAGAATACTTTCTACAGAATCCAGGTGCCTTTCTAATCAAACTCTCTATTTGTAGATATTCCTAAAGGCTAACATCTCCTTCTTTGATCTCATTCTTAGAGATGACTTTCCTAATTTTCCTAATTGAGATGGATATCATGCAATGGGAACTTTCTGTTTTAAAAATTTTCCCTATCTTTATGTATTCTCTCCTTGTTTTCTGTCTCAGAAAATGAGAAAAATCCTTATAAAATGAGAAAATGCATGTAAAAGTACTTTGTATAGTAGAAAGTACCTTATAAATGTCAGTTATTATTATTACTATCCCTTTTTCTTACCAAGGATAAACCCTGCCCTCAAGGGGCTATGAAATATATAGTCTTCCCTTGGTTGATGCAGACTATTGCCCCCTCTATACCATAGTAGACAATTTTTGTTAGTTGTTGTGACCAAAAATTTTCTAATTTAGTGTCTGGTCCTCCAGTAAAGACCTATTTTAGACTGTTCCCTGGAATAAAAGATATGTAGTCCATTTCCAACCCCATACTCAAAACCTTTCCATCTTAGAGAATATAGCAGTACTTCTCTGGTATAGCCTTGAAGAAGTCAATCACTTCCTAGTACTATGGAAAAAAACATTAGAATAAGATTTGGTAATAGCCAAACTTCCCCTATCCTGAGAACCCTGGGATTTGATCTATGTTGTCTAACTTTTAAAAAATTATCCAGTTTCAGGGGCAGCTAGATGGCACAGTGGATAGAGCATCAGCCCTGAAGTTAGGAGGACCTGAGTTCAAATTTGGCCTCAGATACTTAATACTTCCCAGCTATGTGACCCTGGGCAAGTCACTTAACCCCAATTGCCTCAGCAAAAACAAAACAAAAAAAATTATCCTGTTTTTGACCTTTCCTTTAAAGCCAAGCTTTTTTAAAAAGTCATCTACAGTTTCATCAGTGTCTCCACTTCTTCAACAGCAAACATTTGTTGATGCCTACTGTGTTAGCAGCTCGTGAGATAAAGAATTTAGATATAATACTATCTGTTCTTCCTTAACCTCTTGCAAACTGGCCTAAGCCCTCTCTAAACTAAAACTTCTCCTTTGAAAGCTGCCATTGCTCATATTTTGTCAGCATTCATTATGGTTAACTGCCTCTTCTGTCTTGAAACTCTCTCTTCTAGCTTCTATTACATTAAACTTTTCTTCATTCTTTCTTTTTTATCTGTCTGGATTGTCATCCTCTTCCCTTACCCTAACTGTAAGAATTCTCTGAATATCTCTCCTAGACCCTCTTCTTCCCTCTCTACAAGGTCTTCCTTAATTACTTCATTTATTCCCCTGGTTTCAACTACCTTCCTTTTGTAGTTGAACCCTGATTTGTATCCTTAGTTTTGATATCTTGCCCGAGTTCATTACTGGTTTTTTCAATATTTGCTGGGAATCATTATCATTATTTTGAAGCCACCTCAAACTAAACTCACCATCTCCTTCCCCTTGACTTCATCATTGTTACTGATGGCGCCATCCTTTTTCCCAGTGACCCAGGCTCAAATTCCAGCGTCATCTTTGACACTTCCTTCTTCCTCTTTTTCCACATCCTATCAGTTGCTCTGATCTTTCAATTCTACCTCTTTAATACCTTTCATAAACGTTTCTCCTTTTCTTTCTCTCTGAAACTGCTCTGTTCCTTAGTATATATTACCTGGACTCTTGGAGAAGCTTCCTAACTAGTCCACACCCTCTCATTCCCAATTTTACAGATAAGGAAACTCGGGCCCAGAGAGGTTAATTATTCTGTTTAAAATCACCTCCATTCTAAGTGCAAGGATTCAAATTCAGATCCTTTGACTCCAAATCCAGTGTTTTCTACTAATTGTACTGAATCAATTTATATAAAAGTCTTCTCCCTCTTTTTTTCCTGGGTGGTACAGATCTTTTTGTCTAGCTGTAAGCCTTTGAGCCTAAGGCATATCTTTTGTTAGAATGACAGTGCTTTCAGTCCTGCCATTAGAGAATGGCATTAGGTCAGTATTGGTTAAATGAAAAGAAGAAGGGGAGCCTAGTTGTTCCAAAACAAAGTTTCTACACTTGATTTGTGATGCTATTACAGTAGCTCTGGCAAGAGCTCACTTTTGGTGGTGACCAGAGAAAATCTAACATTTTACCCTCAAATAAAAATAAATCAGCAAAAGCAAAGTCACAGTCCCTAAGCTACTTTCTAGCCACAATCACACACCCGTGAATATCCAAAGCAGTGTGAAAGCCCTTGAAGTACAAACAGTGGTTAGAATATGCTTCCTGGGACCAAAGTTGAATCTTCATTTTTCTCCCTCCTCCCACTCTGGCCTTCACATTTCAGAACAGTTTCCACTGCAGGGATTGGGAGCAAGATAGGAGACTGGAGGAATATAAAGAAAGCATATGGAAGGATTTCTAAAGGGTCAAGCTTAGATTTTCAAGTTTTTGTTGGAATGGTAAATGTCTGCACTCTGTGCACCATGCAGAACAAAAAGTAACCACAGCTTTTAGGTGTTTCTGCTGTAAGTACAGACAAGCCAACATGCATAGAATGACCTTTTCAGTCACTTACATGGGTGAAGCTAAGTGAGCAGTGTCCAATTTACTGATGGAGAAAGTAGTAATGTGTGATGGAGAAAGGGAACTGTGATCAAGAGGAATAAATGCAATGAAAAAAACACTGACCACTTTTGGTAAACTTATTCATCAAAGAAGTATTGAGTTCCAGCTGAAGGTAGGGCCCTGTGCTTGGTACCAGAACAAAGAGAAGATCATCATTGTGGGGTGGGAGATTTGGGAAAAACTTTATGTAATAGAAGTAACAGATTTCAAAAACAATTAGGGTTTATATTTGATTTTTGAGGAAAAAAATCATTTTTGTTATGAGTGTATTATATTTAATCTTATTCTTTGTTTCTTGATATTACATGGTAGTTCCCACAAGTGGCAAGTGTTTTTCTTAAATTGACAGTATGATTATTTGAGAGACTTGAATATAAGTTACAAAATCACTGGATTGGAAAACAGAGATAAGTTCTAATTCCCTTTCTGATATGCATTAGTTCTCTGCTGTTGGGCAAACTACTTATCCTCTTTAAACTTCAGTTTTTTTATCTGTAAAATGGAGATAGTGATATCTAATAAGCATATCTGCGTAGGTATACTTGTGATACCTATATCACGGAACCACACTGCGAATTGAATGAATAGATGCTATACTAACATGTTTTGTAAATCTTAAAGTACTATATTACTGTCATCTATAATAATGATCATTGTTCTTTAAAATAATGGATTTTATGTTAAATTTTAAAGTTTACAAAGCACTTTAGCACAGTATTTTATTTGATCCTTATGATCCTTTTATTTTATATGATCCCATGTAACAGTTACTAAAGATAGTACTATTCATATTTAATTAACAACAGTACTATGAATAATACCTTTTAAATCCTACCTTATATCCTATCAATGAGTGTCCACTTTTCAGAACCATCTTATAAAGAAGTATTTTATCTGGCAATGTTGAGATTTTTGGAATGTTATTAATGATATCAATAATGACTGTACAGCATTTTGAGGTTTACAAAGCATTTATGTGTATTTTCTCATTTGAAACTTGATTGTGGTAAGAGGTTGGTCTCAATAGGATCATTTGTCTCTTCTCCTCAGTGTACTGATCCACAGAAGTTATTCAATATTGCAAATGAACTCCTCCATACTGAAGAAGCCTATGTCAAAAGATTGCACCTACTGGACCAGGTTGAGTAAACTTCAGTTAAAATGATTTTTAAAATTCTTTCTTACTTCAGCACTTTGCTTGAAGCTGAGGCCTTTTTTTTTTTTAAATATGAACAAATGTTCTTTTGTTTTAAATTATTATAGTTTGTTTGCTTGGTTTTTATTTTCCTTGTGTTTATTTCACTTTTGATCTTTTTTGTGTATGGATATGCAGCATGACAAATATGGAAATATATTTTGAATTACACGTGTTTAACCTAGATTGGATTGTTTACTGTCATGGGGAGGGGGAGGAGAGGGAGAAAAATTTGGAACACAAGGTTTTGCAAAGGTAAGTATTGAAAACTATCTTTGCATGTCTTTGGGAAAATAAAATACTATTAAAAACTACAGAAAAAACCCCAATATTATAGGCAGACTGTTTTGGTGTTTAGGGAAAAGAATAATCAATTTGCAACAAACAAAAAATAAAGCCAACTCTGAGATCTAATTTCACTTCAGACACTTGTGCTGTCTGTGGCAATAACTTTGCTTCTCTGGATCTCCATTTCCTCAGCTGTAAAGTGAAGGGCTTTGACTCAATGCCCTTCTGATTCTATAATCTGGTCTTTCTCTGTTCGGTACATCAAGAAGGTTATGTCTCAACCTGCTCTTAAGGAATGGAGCCCTCATTGATTAACACATCCTCTTGTTATTGTAGGATGTAAGAGATGATTTCTTCTTTAAGAAAGGGAAGGGGACAACAAAGGATGAATATATTTAGAAATGATTATGAAGTGGCCAAAAAATTATGTATCAATAATTTTAAAACATATAAAATAAAGTCTCTTATTTCAACTTGAAAATCAAAGGCCAAAGATTAATTCCTTCTGCAATCTTTCCACTCAATGTCCAGTCTTCTATCCTATATGATCTTGAACCATTTTTCAGAATAAAGAGGAAAGGCAAATAGTGTAATGTTCCTTCCTTTGTGCAGGAAGTGTGTTAGAGTGGGAAGAGCCCAGCTCTTTGAAACCAGGAATTAGATGGATGATTTTGGGCCACTTGTTCCCCTTTCTGAGCAAAAAATATAAATTTTTTCCTTTTGCGTAAATTGAGAAAAATAATCACCCCATCTCTGCCCTTTTCTTAGGGCTTTTATAAGGATCAGATTAAGATTATGGATATGAAAGGTCTTTGTAAAATATAAAATATAATAATTAGCTCAATAAATAAAAAAACCTCAATATATACACATGCATGTGTGTATATATATGTCTATATATATATATATAGACATATATATATGTAAACAACTGTGTTATTTGTGTTGATTTTTAATTAACTAGAGAAGTAAATATTCTGAAGATTCTTTTTTATAAACTATTTCAGGCAATTTGAAGGCAGATTAAATGTCATTCTTTTCTTTCAGATAAGCCTGCATTTTCTTAGAGATTTCATCCATTACTACACTTTTGTTTCTAATGTAGAGTATTCCTTTTTTTTAAAAAAAGTTTTAACTTAGCCCAGGTCCTTTTATTATAAATCTATTTGCTTATATCATACCATCTGAACTTGACTGCAACTTGCCTTTAAACAATGTACTCCCTTCAACCAGTTTAAGTGATTAAAAAAAGTTTATGGCTAAATACAAATAGTATTCCTTTTTAATCATGGAATATATTTGCCCTGAAAGCAAATATGTACATTCTAAAGGTTTTTTCTTCACAAAGCAAATAATTTGTCTTAAGTGGAAATGAATGATCTGAACAAATTTCATTCGGTGATTTCTTGGTTATTCAACTGAAGGTTTTTTGCACCAAGTTGGCAGAAGCTGGTATTCCATCTGAAGTGACAACTGGTATCTTCTCCAACATTTCTTCTATTTATTGTTTCCATGGACAGTTTCTTTTACCAGAGCTGCAGACTCGAATTACTCAAGAATGGTGAGTACTGATCTCAGGTTGACATTGAAAGAATGATAGAACGTTTGCTATTTATTTTGGGGGAGATTTTACAAATTCTTTCTGAGCAGTTTTTTTCTCCCTGTGCATGTAATATGTGTGGAGTGGTCCTGAGAATTTATTTAATTCCCTCTGAAGACTTAAGAGTAGCTATGAAACTCCAAGACTTTATTATAAGTAATTCAATAATGTTACTTATATATACATTATTGAAATTTGTACATATAGATAGATAGATATAGATATAGTTAATTTATTTTAAGTGTCCACTATAACAAAGCATTGTACTCAGTGCTGGAAATACAGATATAAAAAAATGATGCAGTCCCTGCCCTCTGGGAGCTTACTGGGGTATGGGGATATAACATGTACATAGACAAGTTTAGCATAAAGTGTAATAGTAACAAAGCAAAGATCAAGCATTCAACAAGCATTTTAAAGCACCTGTTGTATGCCTTTATACCACACTAAATGATAAGACTACAAAAGAAAAAGATATATTCTTTGTCCTCAAGGAGCTTACATTCTCTTAGGGGAGTAATGTATACATATAAGTATATGCAAAATAAGTATAGATTGATTTGGGGGAGAGGGAAGTGCTAGCAATTGGAAAGATCAGGAAAAGCCTCTCATAGAAAGGGCTCCTTCAGCTGAGCTTTGTGATCTAGTAAGTACTCAGGATTGTAAGAAGTAGAGATTACTTTAAGTTGGGAAAAAATGGAATGCTTCCTGAAAGATGAACTATCTGAGCTGAACCTGAGAAGGAGGAAGATTTTGATGATCAAAGAGGAAATATATTCCAGACATATATTATTTCACAGAGCCAGATGATGAGTTGTTAAATTCAGAGAACAGCTCCAGCTTACATTTATAAAACCTGCAACTGTGCTGTTTGTTGAATGGTGACATGCCTAATGATCCCTTTCTAAATAGGATCATTTTGATAGTTTTGTGTTGGTAAAATGTAGCACGAAACAGTGGTGTGTGTTTCCTCACCCTCTAAATAAATCCTTTTTCTATGTGTCATACTGCCTGTCTACCTGCTGGGCAGAGCTTCCCCACCCTCTGATGATCAGATGATTGCTCCAGTTAACAACTAAAGGGTATTGCTGTTGTGGGATTAATAAGGGTTTCTTACGAGGGGTGAATTTCATCACTCCTTAAAATTAGATTTGCCAGTAGTCTGGGTTAGATCCTCTCTGCTTTCTGGGACATGACAAATCAGTTTTGCTTTCAGTCCTTCTTTCCCTCTCTCATTATTCCCTTACCCCCTTTTTCTTTCTCCCTTCTCTCTTTCCTCTTCCCATGACTGGGACTTGGTGTTTTGGACAGTTGACTTGTAATAGTCCTCGTTATACAGATTATTATGTGTAAGAAGTTTGTGTCTCCTGCCTAAGTCAGGGAAAGGCAGTTTGTATTTATGAAGCTTTGAAACTTTGCCTTCATAAATGAGTTCTTTGAGCTTCATTTGTACAATGCTCCCAAACCATACTGTATGGTGAAGGGGTGCAGTGAATAGAACACCACTCTTGGGTCAGGAGAACCTGACTCAAACCTGGCCTCAGACATTCGCTAGTTGTATGACTCTGGGAATTTCAATCCTGATTCCTCCCTCCCATCCCCAAATTAAAATGAATGGTGAGCACATCAGACTTGACACAAATTCTGTGCCCTTAAGCAACATGTATTCATTTGTTAGTCATTAACTCTATAATCTCCATAGAGAGTTACTTTCTAGGGCTTTGAAGGAGAGAAATTGTTTGCCCATCTTATTTTTTAAAGATGATTCTTGGCCCCAGGCAAGTTCTTTCTCCTCTCTAACTACACCCTCTTCTCCCCCATACTACATACCTTAGACCTGGAACATCTACTTGCTTCTTATTTCCTATTGTCTCTACACAGAATTTCTCTTCCTTTGTAACAAAATATAGTCTCCAAGCTTCTCCTAACAAGTCTACCAAAGTCTCTCAATCTTTAATATATTTGTTGCCAATAACCACTGGGAAACAACTGAGCTAAAACATGCAAAAATTGGAAAAGATAATAAAAAATAAACCTTAAAAGTCTTAGAATCCCAGGTGACCATTAGAATGTAGAACTTAGCCTCATATTTCTTTGTTCCTGTGAACTCCACCATTCTAGCATATTATACTATTATGTCAGATACTATAGTATTATTACAACATTATTATACTGTTATATCAGTGTTATGTCATTAGATGGATACATTCTTCATCACACTTTCCCAAGCATTATAATGTTACAACATATCACACTTATACTGTCATATTCTTATGCTGTCACATTCTTATACTGTTTTTCACAGTATATACTATATGTCATAGTATCATGCTATAGATTATATTTGCTGTAGCAAAGTTATTCTTAAGCCATATGTTATAGTGTTACATATGTCACATTGTTATATTGTCTTTTACATTTTTGAATAGAAATCATCATAATCATCACTTTGTTAATGTCTTCTGATGTACCAATTGCTTTTTATATTTTGGGAGATGGGATAGAGTCATTCTCCAATTTTATTAAGATTTCATTCAGTCAGATTCAGAATCTAGGCAGATGTTTCCATATCTTTGGCAAAGCAATCACATTTTGCAGCTAACAGTTATATCCTCTGTATATTACTAACTACTAGAAACTTTGACCTTTTATTTACTGCCTAGTTTTATTGCAAAACAAAAACCTAAGTGTGAAGAGTAGGTTTTCTGCCATTAAAAAACCCATATACTTTGACAATTCAATGGATCAATGATCTCACCAATATGAATGCTCCTGCCAACATTGCAAATTGCAACCTTTCTCCCACTCTACTAACATTTATCCTGTGTAAGTCTTGCCAATGATCTTCCCATAGTTTTTCCTTAGGACATCACTCAACTTCCTTTAAATCTTTGGAGTTTGCATAAATTGCAATGGAACAAACTAGCTAACTACTGTTTTACCCTCACTCTTATATCTTTTTCCTGTCTACATATTTAGGCCATTCTCTTAAATGTTTAAGGAGCTCATTTAGGAAGCTCATTAAGCTCCTGGGCTTAATGTAATAAGCACAATACTATTTACAGACAGGAAATGAAGAGGGCCTCACCATATTTAGAGAGTCACCACTCAGTTTGGACTCTATACTGGCTTCTTCCATGATGTTGGCTTTTAAGATGGTTGCATTTTCTTCTTTTATACTCCACTTATTGATATTATTTAAATAAGATTATCTGTTGTTATATTTTTCATGCACATCATATTATTTTGACATATGCATGGAAAATACCTTATTTGAGATGGTATTTTATTCTACCAAATAAAAGGTCTTTCAAAAAAAAAATAATCAGCAAACAATAAACACAATGAGATCTTGTGGGGTAATTTTCAGTCAATTATATGATTGTTCAGATGTGATCTGCTTAAAGAGTAGCATTTTGAAAACTTTCCTGTTCCCTTCAGTTTTCATCCAGGATCACCTTGTTGTGTCTGTTGTGGTGTTTTTCTTCTTTATAATATAATGGCTCTCTCTGGGAGCAGGTTTCTTGGGGAGGTTTTCTGGAGGCAGCCTTAGTTTCAGCTAAAAGTAATAATCACTCCAAATACAGCCAGCTGATAAAAGTTCAAACATTTATTTCTTATCTCTTTCCTTGGGCCCGGTTAGCTTAGAGGCCTATCTCTCTGCTTGCTTCCAAGAGCTCTTGCAGATTGTCCCTTGCTTCTGCCTCTGCTTTCTTCAGCCTCCAGCCAGCACAGAGGTGGAAAATGGAATGGATCTGACTCCTCTGGCTCAACTCCGAATGTCTCCAGCCAGCATCAAGGTGAAAGTTGGAATGAATCTGTCTTGCCTCCAAGAGAGGGCTTCTGGCTCTCCCAGAGTGCTCCGTGTCTGTCCCAGAATGCCTCTGTGTCTGTCCCAGAGTGTTCTTTGGCCCTAAGAGCTTCTTGCTTATATGAGCTCTCTAAAGGTGTGAACACAAGCATTGTTTCTATCAGTTCTACTTAGTACCTTGTTTCAAGTTCTGGCCCATAACATCTCCTTGTAAGATCAGATCAATCATATTGAACCATGCTAAATTAGATAATTATTGTCTCTATCAATTCTAATGACTTAACAGCTTGTAAAGATTCTAATAGTCTGTAAGCTGTCTTTTGAGATTGTTGTAGTGATGGGGAAATAGAATTATGAGTTACCATTGAAAAATTTATAATAATAAAGCTCATGACTTTTTCTAAGCATTTAATATTCTCCCCTTTTTTAGATTAACTTGAGAAATGATTCTTCAAGGTCTTCAAAACTATGTTAACTCCAACATAGACCTCCTTTATGCGTACTTGATCTAATCTAGCTTCTCTTGCATTTCTATTTCACCATGAAATATATCTCCAAATGTGTTGATTCCATTACCATTGATAGAGAAAAGTATTTGTTTTGGAATTCCTCATAGATTTTTTCCCCTTTTGATCTGTTCTTTTCAATTTTTATCCTTTTGAGATCACTTTGCTCACTTGACTCTTTACTTCCTGTAAAGGCAAAGCTGGCTAGAGTTTCTGTAACCTTGTTTTCCCCTTTACTGCTTCTCAGTTGAGATTGTGCTAATTAAAATTAAATCCAACAAATATTAAGTGCCTACTGTGTACAAGATGCTTTGTTAGGTGCCAGGAAAGATGAAACTATCCCTACTTTCGATATGCTAGTTGGAGGCAAAGAGAATAAGTGTGGTGCAAGGAAAACTTGGGGAGTGACAGGCTACTATTGGCTATATCTGGGAAGGCACCATGGATGTAATAACATCTGAGTTTAGCCTTGAAGGAAAAGGAAGATTCTGGAAGTCAGAAATGAAATGGAAGTTGAATCCAGGTGTGGAATAAGTGTTTTGCACATAGTATTGTATTGAATTCCAGTCAAGAAATCTCAGTTTGATTATATGAAGGAAAGTATTGTGAAATAAGGCTAGAAAAGCAGGTTATAGCCAGATTGTGGGAAACTTTAAATATCATTCTGAGAAGTTTGTATTTTACTTGATTATTAAGTAATGTGGAGCCACTGCATGGTTAGACCTCTGCCTTAGAAAGATGACTTTGGTAAGTATGGAAGATGTATTGAAGAAGGAAGAAATGAACGAGAAGTAGGTAATTTAAGGAAGAGTTGCTAAGAACCTGAATTAGGATGATGACCATGTAAATGAAGATAAGGGGGCAGATTCAAGAGATGATATTCCTATTGAATTGAAAAGAAAGGGGAAATGCATTTAATAAATTCAGTGTGGCTGCAGAGGAAGTTCTCTGATGACCTCTGATTTTAAAAGAACATGTACAAAAGATTAAATATGGAGACTACAGCCAAGAATGAATACAGATAGGTGACTTTGGACTTATAGAAGGAAGACTTCAAACTCAGATGTGCTGGGGTTTTTAATAAACTGTAAAACACAATAAAAAGGGGGTTGTTTGAAAAAATAAGAATGAGAAAGGGGCAAGTATATTACTTGTCTATTTTATGATCAGTTTAGCTCTTATCCATAGTCCTCTTTACAGAATTGTCTGTCATTACTTCAGGCTAAATAGTTAGCTTCCAGTTTTTGCCATGCTTCAGGGCTTCATTGGCTGTCTGGGTTCATGCTTACATTGCACACAATACAATCCTAGAATCTCCAAAATGGGAGGGGCTAAAACAAGATTACCTTTTCTTACTGCAATGTCAACCATGCAATCACAGCTGCATATACTAGCAACATTTCTAAAGCCAACTCAGATAAAATTGTGATGGATACGTATTTAACAGAATGAATAAAAATGAAATGAAACATAGATAACAAGTCAATGTTCATCTCCTAGGGATCCTACATGAACAGGTTAGTAGCCCTGGTTTCTATTGGAGTTTGACTCTGCTGTTCTACAACATCCTGGACATGTCTAGTGACACAGGACTCCCCTCATCCCATGGCAGCACATTACAAATAGATCGTTTGCCTTTTTTTTTTTTTTTTAAACCCCTTGTGTTACTAATTCCTTAACACCTTGTGGATCGACAAATTCAAGACCATAATTCTCAGCATATATCTTTGGCACACAAGGTAAGTCATTCAAGATGAAAGTAAATATAGAATAAGAATAGCTTTAAAAAAAAAAAAAAAAGGAGCAGTTAGGGTCAATATGAGATCGCTTTGTACAGAAGTTTCCAAGTACTTGTTATCTCAAGAGGCAACTGATAGCAATCTCTGGTAACTTCCAAAGGGACACTTTCTTAATGAAACAATCCTGGTGTATACTAGATTATAGAAGACATACAGGCATTTGGGGGACATATGTAGGGTCAGAAGGCAAATAGCAAACAGACTGGAAAGATTCCCTTCACTAGAGTCAAGCAAGAAAAAAAAAAAAAATAGAAAAAAGCCAAGCTGCACAGTCCCCAGGCCCTTAAAAGTTTTAAGGAAACTTGTTTGAACAAGTTTAAATAATAATTGAGCAAACATCTCAATTCACCGAATATTTATTTAAATTAGTCTTTTCCCTTCATTCCTGAAGTCCTTGGTGATGCTAATCTAGAGTAAAGGGCCTTGGATATTCTTTGTATTAGAAAGAACATAGTATAATTTTACGTAAGATAACAAAAAACACAAAACTTATCCTTCTCTTGAGCAAAAAATTCCCTTCTCTGTTTTATATCTTAGCCAAAATCTGTGTTTTTTGCAAATCTGGATGAAAACTCAGCTTTAGCTATAACTTTCAAATACTACAATTTCCTCTAATCTTTCCATGCTGAACTTATCCCAGAATATCATGTTCATTACAGAATGCCTCTGTATTAGTGATCACTAGTCTAACCCTTACCTAAATGATGGAAGATTTCTTCCTTCACAATATCTGTGCCTGAAGATCTTCATTGACTCTGTATGTAACTATAACTCATCATTTCTCTTTCCTCTTTTGGATATTTTAAATCATTTTAAAGTATTTCTTTATATTGAACCAAAATCTGCCATCCTACAAGTTTTATCCATTATTAGTAGTTCTGTTATCTGATAAAGAAAAGTTTAATCATTCTTCTATGTGATCAGTCTCCAAACACGTAAGCATGATTATCATGTCCCTTCAAGTTTTTCTTTTCCTTAGTTTTATCCCTTATCACCTTTTGACCAAGCTATTAGTCTCCCAATTGGTCTCCATCTTCCTGTTTTCCTGTTCTCCCACTGATCTTCTGAAGCAGAGTTTTGAATTCCATACTCTTCTGTTCAAAAATCTCATAGCTCCTTGTTTCCTTAAGAAAAAAAACTCCTCAACCTGATATTTAAATCTGTCCCCAATCTGACTTCAACCTACTTTCCCAGCCTTCACATACTGTGTTTCAGCCCAGATGGCTTTATTGCTAGTTTTCTCCAAAACTTAATATTACATTTTCTGCCTCTGTGCATTCATTTAAGCTATCCCTCATATTGAAATCTATTTGCTTTTTGGTGCTACCTCTAAATCTTACATCTGAGATTAGGGAATTTTTTTTTCCCCTTTCTTTGTATCCCCAGCATTTTGCATAGTATGTGAAAAGCACTTAATAAATGCTAGTTGACTGACTGTATCATCTTCTCTATGAAGCCTTCCATGATCTCTACAGATACTCCTTTCTTATATTGCCCTGAATTTATTTGCTTATGTGTTGTCTCTCTCATAGAATAAAATTATGCTGTTTGAGCATAAGTATGTTGTCTTTGTATTCCCACCACCTAACATAGTGCCTTATGAATTTGTTGTTATTGTTGTTTATTTGTTTTTTAAAATAGTTGTGATTTCATTGCTATGAGGACACTAAGTGCTACTCAGTTGCCTCAATCAGTACCTACAACTTTTAGTTTTTAGAAAATTACCTGGGATCTTGAAAGTTTTAAGTGACTTGACTAGGATCACACAGCCAGTATGTGTCAGATATTTCTCTGATCTCTGTTCATTATGCCATGTTACCTCTCATAACAACATGGATATCTTGTAAATAGTAAGTGTATGCCCATATATTCATATGTGTATATAAACACGTGTGTGTATAAGCACATATACATGCATGTATATATGTGTGTGCATCTTCAATAGAACTGATTAATGAAGTGACCAATTGCGACAATAGTGTATTTAGGGTAAAGTATTTCTCCTTTCAATACAGAGGTAGTAAGCTATAGCCAAAGAAAGTTATAATTGTAAGATATGGCCAGCGTGTTGGGTTTGTGGTTTGGGCTTATTTATTTATTTATTTGCTTTTTATGAGTAAAGTTCTAATTGGTGGAGATTTATAGAAACATGACAGTGATAAAATTAGTGATTAGAGATGAAAGGGACCTTAAAGATCATTGATCTTTATTATTTATTATTATTATTTATCTTATGCAATCCCTTTATTTTACAAATGAGGAAAATTGAGAGCCAGCTGGTGTCTGAGATGAGATTCAAATCTAGACCTTCCTTACTCCAAGACTAGTGCTCTATTCACTAGACTGAGCTACCTATATAATTTAGCATTTACTCATATACTGTTTTCTCTAGTTCTACTGTTGTTTAGAAATTTGCATCTTACTTCCCCAACTCTTTGCAAATTTCTGTCAAGTTTTATATATTTTTTGTATATTTTATGACTCCTAATGTGATAGTTAGAGATATTTTTATATAATGGAAAAGACAGTACACAAAAAGGAGTTGAAAGAGATGGGGTGAGAGATAGGGACATGATGGGGAGGTCCAAGTCCAAAGGCAGTATAACTTCATGGGTAATACCCTTCTTTAAATAAGAGACTCTACAGCCCTTTTTGTAGTGATAAGAAACTGGAAACTGAGTGGATGCCATCAGTTGGAGAATGGCTGAATAAGTTATAGTATACAAATGTTATGGAATATTATTGTTCTGTAAGAAACAATCAGCAGGATGATTTCAGAGAGGCCTGGAGAGACTTACATAAACTGATGCTAAGTGAAGTGAGCAGAACCAGGAGATCATTGCACACAGCAACAGCAAAATTATATGATGATCAATTCTGATGGGCATGGCTTTTTAAAAAAATGATATCATTCAGGCCAGTTCCAATGGTCTTGTGATGAAGAGAGCCCTCTCAGAGAGAGGACTATGGGAACTGAGTGTGGATCACAACATAGTATTTTGACCTTTTTTGTTGTTGTTTGCTTGCATTTTGTTTTCTTTCTAATTTTTTTTCCTTTTTGATATGATTTTTCTTGTGCAGCACTATAATTGTGGAAATATGTAAAGAAGAATTGCACATGTTTAAAATAGATTACTTGCCATTTAGGGGAGGGGATGAAGGGAAGGGAGGAAAAAATTTTGGAACATAAGGTTTTGCAAGGGTGAATGTTGAAAATTATCTATGCACATGTTTTGAAAATAAAAAGCTGTAATAAAAAAAAAGATGGCCCCTGGACCCCATCTTCCTATCCTCCAGTCAGAGGGTCCAATCACAGGGGCAGAGGGCCCTGATGAAATGTATATCAGGCAGATTTAATCTTGGTAGATAATGAGATATACCAATGGTGAATTTCTTGGAGAAGGAAGACCTGATAGTTCCAGACAAGTCCAAAAACAGTAACTGGTGGGAAATAAGAGGAGAAAACTATGTTGAGCTCCTTCCTCAAATTAAGGTTCTAGAGACCTTGACCCTGCCCTCCAATGAGTATGAATGTGTGTGTGTGTTATCACTAACTGATAATAAGAATTTCTTTCTTATTATGCTCAACCTTTCTAAGGAGCACAAATCCCAGGATTGGAGATATCCTTCAGAAGCTAGCTCCATTCCTGAAGATGTACGGTGAATATGTAAAGAACTTTGACAGAGCTATGGACTTGGTAAACACCTGGACCCAGAGATCATCTCCATTTAAAGATGTTGTTCAAAGCATCCAGGTATGTTGTGGATATTTCTTTATATTTCTGTCTCAGGTGTTAAAAAAAAAATATAGCTGGGAAAGGGGTTGTAGTTTTAAAAATTTAATGAATTTAAACTTGTTCTCAAGTTCATATAGTACAAAACATTGAAATTTCATCCCCAAAGCCATACTTAGAGACTCAAGATAGAACTTGTCCATTTTGTTCCACATGTCCTATGACTACAATTGCTTTTTTTCTTTTTTTTTCTTTTTGCTGAGGCAATTGGGGTTAAGTGACTTGCCCAGGGCCACACAACTAGGAAGTGATAAGTGTCTGAGATCAAATTTGAACTCATCAGGACTGGTGCTCTATCTATTGCGCCACCTAGCTGCCCCTAAAATAGCTTTTAAAAATGCTTGTCTTGGAATGGAAATAGAGGTTTCAGACTTCCCACTCCTTCTGTGTGCTTAATGCTCCCAGGACATGGCAGTGCATTGGGGGAAGAGTCTTTTGTGAGTTTAGAGGGTTTTTTCTTATTTACAGGGACATCTTCAAGCATCTTGTCACTATCTTTATTTACTTCTTTCTTCCTTCTCCTTTCCCTTCTACTTTTTCTTCTCTCTTTCTTCTTTTCCCTCTGTCTCACTTCCTTCGGTCACTTCAACTGTCACATACAATCTTTTGTATTTCCTGTGTTTTTACATTATAGGAGAAACAGTCCAAGGTGCTGCCATAATGAGCAAAGTACTTTTGAGACTCAGAATTCCCGTATTAACTTAGGGGAGAAACAAGGTTTGGCCTTGGGATAGATACTATGAAAGTCTTCAAATCAATTCCTCTCTTTGTGTATAAGTAGACATGCTGAGTAATAAAATCATTTATCAGATTTCTGTGAAAAGAATAGTGGAAAATAAAAGCTATCTCTATAAGTTGTATATTGTTCTCAGGAAATCCTTTTTTTCCCTATTAAGATGAATGTTAAAGGTTGAGATCAAGAACTTACTGTTGGCTTTGAGAGTGCATTATATCATTAATAGTTACATCAGCAATTTTCTAATTTTTAGCTCATTTTCTTATTTTTCTCCCTTATCCCCCCTCTTTAGACATAATAATCTTGCTTCCCAAAAGTGTCTGGGCATAGGAGAAATTCCCAGATGTGTGATAGGTTGAGTTGGTGTTTACTGTAATCTTTGAGAGACCTTGTATAGTTTTATAAACAGCTTCAAAGTTAGCTTTCCAGAGTTGATTTATTTTCTTTTGAATACTACAATTGAGGTAACTGCCACTAAATGAACTGTTGTGTTTGTTTTATGATTGAATGAGCTTTCCCTGAATGTAGATGACTGAGTCTCAGGTTATAGCCTACAATCTACATGTTTTATTGGGAGGAGGGTTGGAAGGAGGAAGAGTTCAAAACAGTAATACCCTCTAACTTAAACTTCAACTGTTATTAACGACTATTTAATCTAACTTTGAGGTCTCATGAAAACAGACTTCCTAAATTCCTCCTCAGTTTAGTCCCATTCCACCTTTCACCTCATCTTTGACTCTAGTGAGGTGGGCTTCAAAGTAGCTTTTATCCAAAAGTCCTTATTGGTGGCTTAACCTCCAGACTTACCACCTTTAGATTAGACATGGGAGTACAAACTGTTAACTTTTGTCTTTTGAGTGCTTTTTACTCATTCTACCAACCCTGAATATTCTTTGCAAAGGAAAAAAAAACCCAAAATATTTCTATTCCATCAGGTACTTTTTTATTCCATGAGGTTTGGTTTCAGAACAAACCAGTAGAAGGATTATAACCAAAGATTATGGTCATATTCATGGTCTTTTCTATCAGAACTTTCTCCAGAAGCAGCTTTTATTTTTATTGTCACACCATTGCCCCTCCAAAGATTGAATTGTAGTTTTTCTTCTCAGGGGACCTGGTCTTCTATCTCTGTTCCAGTTGCCAGCCATCAGATCCCACTCATACTTGCCAATCTTTATCTGCCTATCTCATGAAATCTGCTCCAAAGAGAGACTGAGTTTGGATTGTCATTGTCTAGTAATCAATAGCATTTTCTGACTGTGTTGGTGGATGAGGCTGCCTACATATTCTGTACTCCATTCTTCTGTTGTATAGTTTGAACCTGCCATCCCAAACCCTAGTTATGTCAAAGTTCCCCCCAGCCTGCTTAATCTGTCATCAACCGTAATCTCCTATAGAGCCCTGTCTTGTCCAAAGGCTTGAAATACTAGTCATTATCTGCCAACATCACAGAAAATGCTTAAAACTGTGGATAAGAGCTTACAGACCTTGAATCCAGTTGATATTCATGCCATGTTTACATTATTGTGAGTATTCTCTTACCAAATCCAACTGGAGACATTGTTCTCAGTCTCTCTGGTCTGAACTCCATTTATTCTCTCTTTATTCCTTTAGGTCCACTTTGAACCTTGACTATCAGTCCTTACCTGTGTACTTTGCTTCTGCTCCTGCCCATGACCTTATGCTAGTCTAGATGTTAGGCATCAACTTTGGCTTGATTTCTCAAACTCAGAATTTTATATACATTTCATCTGGCCTGAAACGTTGGACTCTGATCTTAGCTTTGTCATAAGGATTCACTATATCAGCAGGTCCCCTCTATCTTTGTCATTAATGTATCCTTCTCTCGGCCTACCTTTCTGCTTCATCACTTGTCATATTCTGTTAGCCTGGCTTTGCTACTCAGAGGTTTGGGCTTCTCCTGACTTGTCCTGTCTTGTGGCTATCCATCACTGCTTACTTCTGCTCTCTGTCTACTTTCACTTTGACTTTACTAGAGACTTGACTTAATTCCTGAAAGATCTAATATCTTTCCCCTCCGAATGCTTTAAAATTTGGACAGATCAGATTTGAAATAAGAATTTCTTTCATGGCTTCCTCACAACTCATTTCTATTTTTTTTTTCTGGTGCTCCATGTCCATCATTGGTTAATGTTTTTGTCCATAGCTCAACAAGAAAGACTTAGTTTTATTTTAAAGAAGTTGATGGTTTTTTTAAACCCACAGGACATCTTTTTTAATTTTTTTAGAGAGCCATGTGTATGACTACGGTTGTATTTTTAAAACCCAAACTACAAGTCAAAGTTGCCCCTAAGTTATCAGTTGACTAATTTTTCTTCATTTCCCAATATGATGGAAAGAAAATAAAGCAGAAGAGAACAAGTGTAATTGTTCCAAGATTTTTCACCAATATAAACTGGTTACTGTGACAGGGATCAAAGAGAAGAAATGAATACAGAACTGGGGCAAAAGCTTTGTGGTCCTTTAGATGTCATCCCCACCTCCAAACCCCAGCAGAAATGTTGGAGCCACTATATAAATATCCTGTGAAGTGGGTAGCACTTAGCATTTTATGTCCTTTATTCTACATTACTTTTTCCCTTACATAGCTTCTTAAATCCTTTCTCTTTCTGGAATTTTCGTTTCTCTTTTCAGTTAAAGAACTTCTACAATCTGGGAAAGCCTTAGTTTACAAAAACACTTAAGAGATAATAGGTTACTCACAGGCAGAACAGCAGAAATACGGTTCACTACACAGCAGAGCAGCTGGTGATTTTCCAGATAAAACAGTGGTACTGTTATATACTGGCTCTGGAAAATAGTTTAAGCCAGCATGTCTTTGCGCTCCTGTCACACACATAGATGGTGGGGATAGGAAATCTTAGTTACTATTCAGGACATGGCAGTGCAGAAGCCCACCAACAGAAAACGATTGCCTCTGCTTTGGCATTTGAGATTTTCAGCTCATCTTTTAAGACAGGCATATTTTAGCAGCCTCTATATGAACCTAGATTTGCAATTTATTGGCTTAGCTTATGAATGGAGGAGGTTCCTGCAAAGTTAATGATTAGTTAATTTTGCTTCATTTCCCAAAATAATGGAAAGAACATAAAGTAGATCAGAGTAAATGTGATTATTCCAAATTTTTAGTTAAGTCTTTTCTATAAACTTCAAGTGGTTAGTATGGCAAGGATCAAAGAGTGAAAGTCTAACATTGAAATCTCTGTTTGAGTATGGTGAATTCACCCAACTGAAAGTTAGATGATCTTTGCCAATACCTCTGCCATTTCCAAGCTTTGTAACCTGGGGCAAACCAATCCTTTTCTCTGCACCTTAGTTTACAAGTGTTTAAATTGAGGGAAAGTAAACTTCACTGATTCTAAGGTCCCACAAAGCTATAAAAATCCTGTAACTCACTTATAATTACCCATTTCCTTTCTTCACAATAAGAACCTTGCAAACTAGGGACTGGAATTTTAATTATGATCAGAATTTAGGAGCTAAGATGGTGTAGGAATAATTGAAAATTGCACTTTTCTGAGCACAAGAAGGAAAAGATCCAGTCTCAGTTGCTCAACAAAGGTGGAGATAGTTAACATAACATTAATAACAGTTGGAGAAACAGGGTAATTTCATTTAATTTATTTTTCTTCCATAAGAATGCCATTATATTAGTATTGTATTTGAGGGTCAAGGGCAGTCCAGATTTCAGGTTGTATTGGTATGTTTGCATTAATTTCTATTAGTTGTTTATTCTTCCTTCTTAGGACTAACTTTGTATATTTTTGGATTTTGTGCCAACAGAAGCAGGAGGTCTGTGGGAACTTAACATTACAGCATCACATGCTAGAGCCAGTACAGAGAATCCCTCGCTATGAGATGTTGCTCAAGGATTATTTGAAGAAGCTTCCTGGGGAGTCTCCAGACAGGAAAGATGCAGAGAGTAAGATACATTCCAGTTGTTGATTGACAGAGACAAGCAACATCCCTTTGGGACAAAGGGAGTGAGAGGGAAAAGCTTTACAAAGCTTTTTGGAAAGAAACTTTGCTGAAATAAATTAAGCATTAGAAGTATTCCAAATGTCTGAAAAGGCATACCTTAAGAACTTTGTCATACACACAAACAGTATTAGCCTTTTGGAGAGCTAGAATAATAAGATCAGGAAACCAGAGCATACTGTTCTCAAATGCCCCTTTCAATTCTCAGAGTAAATATGCCAATGTTCACAGTTGATCTTCCCTTCAAGGAAGGTCCCATATGGCTTTAGACATAAAGACATTTAGACATTTAGACTTGGCAAAGTCCTTCACAGCCTTTGTTGGAATGGTTCTGCTCATTTTTACTGATAAAGATTTCTCCTGGCTATCTTGTCCTTCCCCTAGGCTTCCCTTTCCTTTCCATTATCACAGCTTAGCTAGGGTATGAACAGTGGTGTCTGCCCCTTACCCATGAGAGAATTCCCCCAAGAGAGCTCATTTAGTGTGAATTCTGTAGATCATTCCAAAGCTGGATGCAGTTACTTCCCTGAGTTATTATAACCAGCTGGGTGGTCCACACCTCAGGATCTCTGAAGAAACTCTGGGCTTTGTTCTCATGATTGCTCTTTACTTTGATCCTGAGATCTAAATAGGACAAAGTGGTATACAGCACCTTGTTTCACTAGCATACATAGGTCTGACACACTATTATCATTTTTTCTTTTCAATAATTATCTGGGCTCCAAATTTCTTTAGGAATATACTGGGTTTTTGGCTAGGAAATGGGGTCTTAGTATATATGGTATAGAGAGTAGAACATGAGATTTGGGATTCAGAAAGACCTGTGGCCCAAGTCGTCTCAAGATGGGAGCTCAGAAAAATTAATTTATCTCTCTGAGTCTTATCTTCTTTCCCTGTGAAATAGGATTAATAAAAGCATGTCATAGGGTTATTAAGTATCTCACATGAGATAACATCATCATCATTAATGCAATTGGCATGAATCAGATTACAGAAATAATGAAGAAGATAGTTCTAGAAATGATCTGTTTGAAGTTAGAGGGGCCAGAGAAGAAGAGAGATGACTGGAAAAAGAGTCAGTGAAACAATACTCAGGGTAAAGACCATGTTGGAATATCTATATGAGGAAGGTTGTATATTGATAGACTAGAAAGAACCCAGATCAATTTAGTGACCATTCTTGATTCCAGAAGAATAGTGATGAAACATTGGCAGTGAAATCCACCTCCTTCCTCTTGGTAGAGAGCTGGTGAACTGCAGATGCAGCATGAGGAATATACTACTGGACACAGTGTGTCCATTTTAAAAAAAATTATACTTTATTATAAGGAAGGAGTCCTTTGTTGGGGATGAGTATCTCTTAATGGAAGGCTGATATAGAAAAACCTGTTTGTCCCAGGGCCAGGTTCATCAAAGCTTTGGAAAAATGTGGAGGAGTGGTTAACCTTAAATAGTCTATTCTTCCCTATACTCAGGTACAGCTTTGTAAATTAAGCCCGAGTCTCTCATTTATGTATTGCATAGTAGGTCTCAGGAAATGCTTTCTTTTTTGACAGAGTTATTAATCTTTAGTAATGTTTAGCTGTGGTTTACCTAGATCTTAATAAAGCATTTTAAAAGTTTTTTGTATTGTTGTGGAACAGTTGGAGAAAAGCAGAGTAGGTGACCACGGAATCAGGGATTTGGAATAATTGAATAAGTAGACACAAAAAGTGCTCATTAATGGTTTTAATGTCATCTTGGAAGGAAATCTCTAGTAAAATGTCCCCAAGGACCTGTGCTTGTTACTAATGATTTGGAAGAAGCCAATAGAAATTATGCTTATTCTATTTAAAGAGGACACAAAACTTCAAGGGATTGCTAACACATTAGAATTCAAAACTTAAATCTCAAAAGCTCTTGCCAGACTAGAATACTAGGCCAAATATGTCACTGTAGAATTTAATAATAATAAATGTAAAGCTTATAATTGGGTCAAAAAATTGGCTTTGCAAGTGTAAGATAGGGGGTAAGGATGGCTAGTCTGTTGTTTATCTGGGGGGAAAAAAGTAAGAGTTTTAATGCACTGAAAGTTCAATGTGAGTTAACAGTGTGTTATGGAAATAAAAAAGAAGCTAATGGAATTTTGGACTGCATTAAGAGAGGCACAGCTTCCACGAATAAGGAGATAATAGTAACTAATTCTACCTTCTCTCATATGATATTTAGGTTACAATATTTTTGTCTGGGTATCACAGTTTAGGAATGTCAGTGACAGGATAGCAACATCCCTTTGGGACAAAGGGAGTAAAGGGGAAAAGCTTTACAAAGCTACTTGGGAAAGAAACTTTGCTGAAATAAATTAAGGATTAGAAGTATTCCAAATGTCTGAAAAGACATATGTAGCCAGGATGGTGAATGAGGTAAATCCATGAGGATCAGATGAAAGAACTAGGATTTTTAAGTCAGATAGCTTTAAAAAAAAAAAAATACACTATTTTATTATTCACATAATTTTATTTAGCCAGAGAAAGTTCAACACAACAGAATTTTCTCCAATAAGAGAATATACTTTCAGAAATCACTATGGCCATAGGAAACTATTAGCAATATAAGTAGACTTCAAGCTCTCTGGGGGCAGGAACTGGATCTCTAAGAGATTAGTGTAATACTTTGCACAAAGCAGAGGCTTAACAAATGTTTGATGCTACTATCTTAATGATATCCCTTTAATTGCAGAATCCTTGGAGCTCATCTCCACAGCAGCGAATCACTCAAATGCAGCTATTCGAAAGATGGTAAGTGCTCAAGGCCTGCCCAGGATAGAAGAGTTAGCTCTCATGTGAGCCTTCTTTGGGAAATTCCTTATCAATTATGCAGGATTTTCTTATAATGTGCTCCCCTCTCACCTCCATTTCTTGAAAATTCTGACTTCTTTGAAAGTAAACTCAGGTCTTTTCTACTCTCCCTTTACCCCCAGAACCCCAGTTATTAAGCCCTCTTTACTCGTCATTACCTTGTACAAGAGGTATTTATTTCTTTATATGAATGGTGGATATCATCATTATAATGGGATTTCTTTTTTCCCCATTTTTTTCCCCATTGACTTGAAGTACAAGATTGGGCTATTATGAATATATTTTGCATTAAACTGAATTTCATGTGAAGAAAGCTTTATATTTTATCATATATTAAAAAGGGTAGCTATGTGGTACAATGAATAGACTGCTGGGCTTGAAGTCAGGAAGATTCACCTCCCTGAGTTCAAATGTGACCCCAGACACTAGTTATATGACCCTAGATGATCACTTAACCTTTTTGTTTCAGTTTTCTCATCTGTAAAATGAGCTGGAAAAGGAAATTGTAATTATCCTCCTATCTTTGCCAAGAAAACCCCAAATAGGGTCATGAAGAGTTGGGCATGACTGAAAATGAGAATGTTTTAAGTAAGAATATAATATGGTCAAGCCTAAACATTAAAAATATTAATCTTAGAGGATAAGTAGATTGAGATGGAGAAATACCAGAGGTTAGGAGACCAGTTAAGATGTAATTACAATAGCATGGGCAAGATTGGGACCTGAACCACAGTAGTTACAGTAGGAGTGAAAAGAAAGGTATAAGAGATATTGGAAAGAGAGATCAACAAAATGCGGCAACTAATTGGATTTCTAAAGAGATGAAAAAGAGATAGAGTTAGAATTTAAATTCCACATCCTGATGTCTGTAATGCTAGTAGTCTCATCAGCAGAAATAGGGACGTTCAGAAGATTTAAGGTATAGGTTTGTTATGCTGGGTAAACTGAGGCAGGATAGAGATCAGAGAATATTTAATAATTTATTTAAAGGGAGAGATTTCTGGGACCAAATGGATCCATGGTTTGGTCCCAGGGCTGAATGAGACTGTCAATCTCCAAGTATCCAGCAAACAATGAGAGTTCTCAGTGACCTATATACATATATTGCTCAGACTCAGGGGGTGGAGTCAGAGTGCTGAGAGTGGGAAGGGAACTCTGACAGGGTGGGGGGAGCCTCCAGAGATGAGATGACATAATCAGGGGGAGGCACCCTGGACATAGGGAGAGGCATCTTAATAAGACAGTATCTGACATTCCCATAGCTTGGGATGGGGAGAGGCATTCTGATATTCTAAAACATAAGATCTTTTATCCTTATCAAATATTCTGATAAAGAGGGAGGGGAGGTTTTACAGGACTGAGCTTTGAGAAGCAGGGAAACTGGGTCAGGACTGGGTCAGGATAATTATGGAAACTGAGAACTCTGGCATAACAGGTTTAGGGGGGAAAATTGAGTTCAGTTTTTGACATTGAGTTTGAAGTGCTGGTACAACTCTTTAAGTAGAGATACTCTACACATTAATTGGAAGTGGTGCAAACAAAATGATTAAGCTTTGGGTCTCAGTTGACCCACTTTTGACCCTGTGGATCTGCCTTAAGCATAGAGGGACTGACACTGTAACTTAACTGATATAAGGAACTTCAAAGTGAAGAAACTCTTCTTGCCAGTACAGGGTGGCACCTTCTGAAGAGAAGCTGATAGACTTATAAAGTTGACTAAAACATTTCGAGGTTAAGTGATATATAGCTAATTTGTATCAGAGACAGGACTTGAACCCAAGTCTTCCTAGCTTTGAAACCAACTCTCCACTTGCCCCATGATGCTTTAATAATCTAAAACATATACTTGAATATTGCCTTAAAGACAATTATTGCCTTCAAAGACAAAATAGTCATATTACCATTCTTTGGTGTAAAAAAAAAAAACAGAATTAGAAATAAAGTGTGTTCACATTGATTAAGTAATGGCAAAAAAGATTTATTAACAAGTATTTATTAAGCATTCACCATGTGCTAGGCACTGTGGATACAAGTACAAAGAATGAAACAATCTCTACTCATAGGAAACTTTTATCCCAAAAGGGGAAATGTCAATTACATATAAAATATCTATGTACCATAAATATAGAGTTAATAAGTACAACTATATACATAGTTTTTCAGAAGGAGGGCACAAGCAGTTGGAGGAAATCAGGAAAGGCTTCAAACACAAGGCTGTCCCTGAGCTGCACCTTAAAAGACAAATTGGAAAATCTCCAAGGAAGTCATAATATTAAGAAAGACGTGGAAACTTGCAGAATTTTTGCAGAAATTTTAGCTAAGACTTGAAGGAAGCCAGGAAGTAGAAATGAAGAGAAAGGGCTTTAGATGGCATGTGACCTAGACAAAAGGAGAATTAATATTTTCTATAAGTCTATTGCTATTACTTACTATCACTTATTCTTTATTGTTAAACTTCTAGATACCTTTTATTATTCAAAGGCAAAATATAGGGTGTCTGCAAGTTTTGTTTTTACAGGTAACAAACACAATTTAAGCTAAGTTGTTTAAGAGCTGGCTCCAGGGCATCCCAAGCCAGTGTATAGAGGAGGAGTTGTTGGTTGATAAACTTGACTAAGGGAATGAATGTGGAAGAGCAGAATGAACTGGAATGTTAAAACTCCTCAAAAGTTCCAGATAAGATAGTGTGAACTTGTTGGTTTTACAGTAGTTTACTAAGACGCAGGATTAATACACTTTTATATCATTTAAAGAGGGTCAGTATTGGATAAAAATGATGGAACTCTCCTCAAAAGGAGTCCATTTGACTTTAAAATAGTAGATTTCTTCTTTATGATTCATGTATTACTCAAAAGTTCTCGGCTTCTCTGATACTCTTAATAAAATTCTAACACTCTAAATAACATTCCATCACCACAGATTCTACCAATATCTATAAGGATAGCATAGAAGATGCTGTTAAAAGTTAAACTATAATGAATATACATTATTTCTACAGTTAGCCCATGAGCTATTATTATTCTAGTAAAAGGAAAGCTGTTCAGTTTTTAATTATATTCCCAGTGGACCCATGCTGATCTATGCTCATCACTCTGTCCTTTTTCAAATGCTCATAAACTATCTATTGAATAATTGATGCCATAATTTTTACTATAAATCAACACAGCTCATATCAGTCTGTTATTATCCAAATCATACTTTTATTCTTTTTTGAAAACTGAGCATCAGCTCCCCATTTTTTCTTATTATTTTCAAGCAGGCAGCCAATTTATTTAGCAAGCACATATGAAGTGCCTACTAAGTTCACTGTATGGTGCCTGGCACATAATAGACATTTGCCAAATGTTTATTGAATGAATGAATATAGTGCCAATTATGTGCCCAGCACTATATTAATTGTCTTCTAATTATTACTATTTCTCATATAGTCCTCACAACAACCCTGTAAGGGAAGTGCTATTATTACTCACATTTTACAGATAAGGAAACTAAAGCAAACAGTGGTTAAGTAACTTGCTAGTAAGTGTTTAGGCTTCACTTGAACTCAGGATTTCTTGATTCTGGGCCCAGTGCTCCATCCACTGAACAAAATCTCATTACTCCTCACAAATATTTATAAACAATATGAAAAATAAGGCTTACATGCAAATGAATGTAATATTCAGCAAAATATAAGTAAATGAGAAAGCCAGTAGAGCACAAGTATTCAATCACTCATCAAGTGTCTATGAGGTACCAACTGTTTGCCACCCATTGAAGACACACAATAGTAGGGATACCAACACAAAAAATAAATTAATTCCTTTTCAAGGAATTCCTAGTTTATTCAGTATAATTATCTCACAGAAAAGTATTCTGAGGCACAGGAAAGCCAAATGAGTTGCCCAAATTCACATGACTTTGTGACTGTCAGGGACTTAGATCTTCTAATTGGAAGTTTAGGTCTCTTTCAAGTCACTTCAGTAAATCTGCATTAAGTGAGTGTCTACTCACCATGATGTAGGCATTGATAATTCTTAATTCAAATATCTTTATCTCCTGTACATATAGTTAGAAAATATTTATTTTTCTCTTTCTAAATTTGTTTTGGTAGGAATTGGGGATATTTAACTTAGAGAGAAGACATGGAGAAAGATTAGATGAATAGAAGTGGGGTTTTTTTGTATCATTATTGTTTATTTTTTTTATAATAATAGCTTTTTGTTTTTCAAAATACTTGCAAAGATAGTTTTCAACTTTCATCCCTGCCAACCTTATGTTCCAAACTTCTCTCCCTCCTTTCCTCGTTCCTCCATCCCCTAGACAGAAAGTAATCCTATATAGGTTAAACATGTGCAATTTTTCTAAACATTTCCACATATGTCATGCCGCACAAGAAAAATCAGGTCAAAAGGGGAAAAAAACAGGCAAGCAAATAACAACAACAAAAAAGGTGAAATACTATGTTGTGATCCACATTCAGCCCCCATAGTCCTCTCTTTGGATGAGAACGGCTCTCTCTATCCCAAGACTATCGGAATTTCCCTGAATCATCTCATTGTTGAAAAGAGCCAAGTCCATCACAGTTGATCATCCTATAATCTTTTTCTGTGTACAATGCTCTCTTGATTCTTATTTTATTTAGCATCAGTTCATGTAAGTCTCTCCTGGCCTTTCTGAAATCAGCCTGCTGATCACTTTTATAGAACAATGATATTATTATATTCCTACACCATAATTTACTTGCCCAACTGAAGGGCATTGAGTGGCTGTGATTATTGCCTTTGTATCTAAAGAACTGTCATGTGGAAAAGTGTTTGGAATTGTTCTGCCTGGGCCCAAAGGGCAGAACAGAGAACAAAAGGTAAAAGTTGCAAAGAGACACAATTAAGCTTGATGTAAAGAAACATGGAGCTTTTTTCATGTCAGCCAAAAATAAGAAACCCAGGGGTTGTCTTCCTATTGGGGAATGACTAAACAAATTATGGTATTTTGTTGTGTCATAAGAAATGATAAAATGGACAGTTTCAGAGGAACCTTGGAAGATCTTTGTGAACCATCGCAGAGCAAAGTAAGCAGAACTAGGAAACAATTTTTACAATGAAAACGTTATAAGGAAAATTTTTTTAAAATATTTTAGAGTTCTGATTAATTCAATGATAAACCATGAGTCTAAAAAGAAAGATGAAACATATAATCACCTCCTGAAAGAGAAGGTGAACTTAAAATGTAGAAATACGTTTTCTGACACGATTGATGTGGGAATTTCTTTTCCTGGATTATATAGATATTTATTGAGGGATTTCTTTTAGATTACTTAATGGGAAAAGGGATAGTGGATGGGACAGATTAATTTTTAAAAATCTTGTAAAGCAACAAAAAAAGATAATAGGCTGATATTTATATAGCCTTTTAAGATTTGCTGTACATACATTATCTGTTCTAATCTCATGTGACCTATAAAAGAGAAGTCCTAGAGGTAACTTGATAATTGTTGTAAAATATTTAAAGTACTATTATGTTAGAGAGGAATTAGATCTATTCTCTTTAGCTCCAGAGGGAAGAATTAGAAGAAATGAATGTAAGTTAGAGAGCAAATTTAGGCTTGATAAAATAAGTAACTTTCTAACCATTAGAGCTGTTGAAAAATGAAATGGACTATCTCTGTATGCTATGGATTTCCTCTTAGTTGATCCTCACTGAGGAAGTTGTTAAAGAGATTCTAGTTTAGGTACAAAGTGACCTTTAAGGTCTTTTCCAATCCTTTGAGTTTATGAGAGCTTATCTTTGTCTTAAAAGAAAAAGGATATATGAATAATATAGAAATTGGAATAAGGTGTAAGACTTTAGTGTAAAGCATGGAATTCAAAGGGACTGGATTTTAAAATAAATTTACAGGAGTGACTCTCCAAGGAATCACATAGAGCTTGCCTGTCTTCTTCACAAGACATAAATAAGCTCCACCCATAACCCAGGCCAGCTGTAGAACAGGGATGGATAGTACAAATTAATAATTAAAGGTATTGAATCAGATCCTTCCCTAAAACTTAGTACTAGAAATAGCTCAACTAGAGGGAATGGTTATATCTCAACCATCTGAATATAAGCTGAAGTTGTCCATTTGTGACACTATTTTGCTTTGTATCATTCAGAGTCACATTAAGCATTTATTTGGAGACCACTTGAAACCTAGGATTATCTTCTGCTACTTGCTCTTGCATTTGGTACATGACATTGAGGTAGATTTCTAGCTGACTATGTTTGCTTTTTATAAAATATGACTTTTTAGTCAGCATTCCCAGCCTAGAGAAGAAATGATCAGTAATTTCCTGAAAACAGACAAGTTGTCCTTGATTGACCAACCCTAGATCAAATCATTGAAACGATTCTTTGTAAACTGAGTAGCATTTGCCACTTATAAATGTGATAACAAGTAAACTAAGAATCTATACATTCCCAAGCTTCTGGTCAATGAGGAAGGCTTAGATATAGAATAATCAGACACTGAGTTATGTTTCAGAGTTTGATTGCTGACAGTAAGTAGTGAAGAAGGCTGTACATGGAGCCAACAGGATCGTGAGATTTAGAAGTAGAAGATAGTTTTAAAAATCGTCTAATCCACTTTCTTTTACTATTGAATAAACTGAGTCCCAGGAAAATGAGCAAGGTTGCACAGTATCAGAGCCAGAACTGAACTTAGGTTCTTTCACTCCATATCTAGTGCCCTTAAATGCTACTCACTTAAATTTCCATAAGGGAAGGCTTTACTGGTCAGAAAATACATCTGTGAAAACTGCTTCCCACTCCAGAAGTTTTTTTGAAGCTAAGAAAAAAAGCAATAATTGAATGACTTCTGCATCAAGAAGTATAGTTCGCATTCATTCTTTTATTGAACAAATATTTATTCATTGCTTTCTGTATACAGAGAAAATTTATTCATTGAAATTCTAATCAGATAGCTTTAATGTACAAGATCACAAGTTAAATGTTTTTGAGAGGTGCAAAATGTTCTACAAAGAGGAAGAATAACCTTCCCAGTAATGTTACAGAGGACTTCCAGGAAAAAGTATTTGAATTGGGCCCTTTAGGATAGGTGGAATAAAACAAGAGAAGATGAGCAACTAGGCATAGATAATGGCATAAGGCAGAAGAGTACAGTGCATGTTAATTTAATTTAATTTTTCACCTATTGAAATCTTTTAAAAAATTTTCCCCAGTTCCATGTAAAACAACATTTTTTTGGTTTTCATATACACTCATTTTTTTTTAACATATTTACATAAATACATGAATCAAGTGGGAGAGAAAAAGGGAAAAACTACAAGGAAAAAAAATAGAAGAAAAAAAGTTAACATAGCATATGTTGATTTACATTCAATCACCATAGTTCTCTCTCTGGATGTGGATAGCATTTTCCACTCAAAGTTTATTGGGATTCCCCTGGATCACTGAACCACTGAGAAGAACCAAGTTTATCATAGTTGATCACTGTACAATTTTGCTGTTGCTGTATACAATGTTTTCCTGGTTCTGCTTGTTTTGCTCAGCATCAGTTCATGTAAAATCAGCCTGTTTATCATTTATTATAGAACAGTAATATTCTTTTTTTTTTTGTTATGCTGTTGTCGCTCTTGTTGGGTTTTTAAAATTATTGTTATTATTATTATTATAGTCTCTTATTTACAAGATAAATGAATGGGTAATTTTTCAGCATTGACTCTTGTAAAACCTTCTGTTCCAACTTTTCCACCTCCCAGATGGCAAGTAGACCAATGCATGTTAAATATGTTAAAGTATATGTTAAATACAATATATGTATACATATCCATACAGTTATTTTGCTGCATAAGAAAAATCGGACTTAGAAATAAAGTAAAAATAACCTGAGAAGGAAATAAAAAATGCAAGTGGACAAAAAACAGAGGGAGTGGAAATGATGCTATGTTGTGGTTCATACTCATTTACCAAAGTTCTTAAACTGGATGTAGCTGGTTCTCTTCATTACTGAATAAATGGAACTGATTTGGTTATCTCATTATTAAAGAGGGCCAAATCCACCAAAACTGATCATCATATAGTATTATTGCTGAAGTATATAATGATCTCCTGGTCCTGCTCATTTCACTCAGCATCAGTTCATGTAAGTCTCCAGGCCTTTCTGAAATCCTCCTGCTGGTCATTTCTTACAGAACAATGATATTCTATAACATTCATATACCACAACTTATTCAGCCATTCTCCAATTGATGGGCATCCATTCATTTTCCAGTTTCTAGCCACTACAAATAGGGCTGCCACAAATATTTTTGCACATACAGGTCCCTTTCCCTTCTTTAAGATCTCTTTGGGATATAAGCCTAGTAGTAACACTGCTGGATCAAAGGGTATGTACAGTTTGATAACTTTTTGAGCATAGTTCCAAATTTCTCTCCAGAATGGTTGAATTTGTAGAACAGTAATATTCCATTACTTTCATATAACACAGCTTATTTAGCCATTTCCCAATTGATGGACATCTACTCATTTTCTATAGTGTTGGTTTTCTGGAGGTCTCTGGACCAGCCTTCGTTTCTGCTGAGTAGTCACCACAAGAATAGCCAGGGATAAAGTCCAAATTCTTTATTGTCTCCTTGCCTGGGGCTTGGCTAGCTTTCTGGAGGTACTTCAGGCCTTGGTCTCAGTGGGGGAAGCAAGAGGACAGACCAGCCACCACGGTGGTGTGAGATGGAATGAATCTCTCCAAGTCTAAGGGCTTGTGCTTCAGCTTCCAGCCACTTCAAAGGTGGACAATGGAATGAATCTTTCTCTGAGTCCGCCCTGGCTGAGTTTGTCCCACTTTATATGCTCTATTATAATTAGATCATTTACAGTTTACTGAGTATAAAGCAATCATTATATCACTATTAAACTAATCATACTGAATAGAGAACTATTAATCACCATGTTAAACTAGATAACCATTGTATTATCAATTCCACTGACTTAACATCTTTTAAGAATCCTTGTTTCAAGTGCAGAGTTCTGGCCCATAACAATTTTCCAATTCTTTGCCACCACAAAAAGAGCTGCTGCAAACATTTTTGCATATGTGGGTCCTTTTCCCTCTTTTGTGATCTCTTTATGATACAGACCCAGTAGTGACACCGCTGGATCAAAGAGTGTGTACAGTTTGATAGCCCTTCGGGCATAGTTCCAAATTGCTCTTTAGAATGGTTGAATTATTTCCACCAACAATGCATTAAATTTCCCACTTTTCTCACATCCCCTCTAACATTTATCATTATCTTTTCCTGCCATCTTAGCCAATATAATAGGTATGAGGTGGTACCTCAGAGTTATTCTAATTTGCATTTCTCTAATCCCTAGTGATTTAGAGCATTTTTTCATGTAACTATAAATTACTTTAATTTCATCTGAAAATTATCTATTCATATCCTTTCACCATTCACCAATTGGAGAATAGCCTGTGTTGTTATAAATTTGAGTCAATTCTCTCTATATTTTTTAAAAGAAGTCTTTATCAGAAATACTGGCTATAAAAATTGTTTCCCAGATTTCTGCTTTTCTTCTAATTTTGACTACATTAATTTTGTTTGTGCAAAAACTATGTAATGTAATCAAAGTTATCCATTTTGTATTTCATAATGTTCTCTAATTCTTCTTTGGCCATACATCTCTTCCTTCTCCAAAGATCTGATAGGTAAACTATCCCTTGACTTCTAATTTGCTTATAGTATTACACTTTATGCCTACATCATTTTGATCTTTGACTTGTTTTGGTATGGGATATAACATGTATGTCTGTGCCAAGTTTCTGATATATTATTTTCTAGTTTTCTCAGCAGTTTTTGTCAAATAGTGAGTTCTTATGCCAGAAGGCAGTTTGTGTTTAGAATTGAAAGATGTAAAGGCCAATTTGGAGCATGTTATGATTGATGAGACATAATGTGAAATAAGACTAGGAAGATAATATAATACCACATTGTGAAGGACAATGTCAAGCAACGGGGTTTAAATTTTACTTGGAAGATTATAGGACATCACTGAATATTTTCTTAGAGAAAGCAACATAATAAGATGTAAGCATGGGAAAAATTAGCCTTGCTGCTATGTGAAAGAAAAATTGGAAGAAATAGAAGATGGAGGGAAGAAAATTGTCTAGAAGGCTATTGCTCTAATTCAGTATTAATGAGAGCTTGTACTAGGTTGGGAATAGAGAGGAGAGGATCAGCTTGTGAGACTTTATAGAATTGGCAAGACTTTGTAACTAATTGTATGTGGGAGGTGAGAAAGAAGGAATGGTCCAAGATGTCACTAAGGTCACAAAAATGGTCCCCAGTTTCTCCTTTTGTCAAATGAAGTGTTAGGTTGGATAGCCTCTAAGGTCCCTATCATAGATGTCTTTTGGGAATTAAATGGTTCTGTCTTGCTTCCTGGTCTGCTGTACTCTAGTATACAATTTTCCAAATGTGCTTGATTCACAACAGACAAGGAGAAACAGTCCCCCAGCCTTTTCTGTCTTGCCTGTAACTCAGTTTTGCTTCTCTTTCAGGAAAAGATGCACAAGCTCTTGGAGGTGTATGAGCGTTTAGGAGGAGAAGAAGATATCGTTAATCCTGCAAATGAACTTATTAAAGAAGGCCATATTCAGAAGCTATCTGCAAAAAATGGCACTGCTCAAGATAGGTACTTGTTTCTGGTGAGTTGTAAACCTGATCTTCAGTTGGCTTTTCCCAGTCAATGTTGCCTTTATGATTGTGACTAGACATCCCTGTATTGGAATCAAGTTGAGAATTAACTCAACTTGAAACAAGGTACTAAGTGGAACTGAGAAACAATGCTTGTGTTCACACCTGTACTCACTGGAGTTCACACGTTTGGGAGATTTCAGAGTTTAGTATGAGATATCCGAATTCACACCTCCCTTGAAACTCTCAGGGCCAGAGAGCACTCTGGGAGAAACCCATTATCCCTCTCTCTTAGAAGAGATCCTGTATAAGAAACAGACAGAGGCTTTCTCAGGGAGTTGAGCTGAAAACACTGAGAGAAGAGTTTAGCTGAATTAGATTGGAGAAGGGAGTGTCAGTTCAGTTGAGGAGAAGCACTCTCTCGGAGGCACAACCAGATTCAACACTCTGGGAGATTGAGAGCCAGAAGCCCTCTCTCAGAGGCAAGAGAGATTCATTCCATCTGGAGGCTGAAGAAAACAGAGGCAAAGGACAAAGCTGCAAGAGCTCTTACAACTAAAGAGAGAGAGCAGAGGTAGAAGCAAGGGACAATCTGAAAGAGCTCTTGGAACCAAGCAGAGAGATAGGCCTGGGAGATGGCAGCAGCACAGAGGACAAGCCAGCTCGTGTTATGGTCCTGCTGTGCTTGTGGGCAGCCCAGTTCTCAGGGAATCCACCCCTCCTCTCCTCAGGGGTTATGGATTCATGGGGCAGCTCAGGGTGAGCTATGTTAAGTACTACTAGAGGACTGTGGGGGCAGGTGTCACGTGGACAGGGATTCCCCATCCCCCTTCCAGTGAATAAACATGCCACCTCAGGAGGTGTTCAAAGGAGAGAAAGTGATCTGGTTACAGCTCTTAGAATGCTTAGTGGAATAGAATGGAAGTCTAGAAAGGTGGCATAGCAGAGAATATACTGTGTAGGGTTTTGGTTAACAGGTAAAGGAGTTTGGATTTTATTTAGAAGATTATAAGATATCACTGGAGATGTTTTAGCAAAAGAGAAACTTAACTAGATGTATGTCTATTGGCCCTATGAAAAATGAATTTGAAGTAGAAAGTCCCCTTGTTCATGTCCCCTCTGCACTCTAATAGTTATGCCCCTGGGTACCTTATTTAAAAAAAAATCTGTGTGATCTCAGTGTCAGAGTCAGGGGATCTGGGTTCAGGTACTGTCTCTGACATAGTCTGACTCTGGGACCCTGGACAAGTTATTGGCCTTCTCATTGTTCTGGACAACTTTCTCCAAGATGTCCAGAAGGGACTGGTCCACACTTGTAGAGGGAGTTCCTTGCCAGGCATTCCCAGCATCAAGGACATTCCAAGGCTGGTCTTCTCCCTCCTCTAAACCCCAAGTGATGCTTCTGGCTCCACAGGCCTTGGACCTGCAGCTCAGCAGAGGCTGCTTCTCCCAGGAATCTCTTTACATTTCTGTCACATGAGACATGGTTCTTGTTTCTGGGTTCCACAAAGAAAATCCTTCTTTTCTTGGTATCCATTTAGGTTCTAGTTGCTTGAATTTCTTTGTTAACATTTTAAATGTTTCCTTTCCTTTCTACAACTTCTTTCCCTCTTCCCTTAGCCATCGACACACAAACTTCTTTTATTATTCTGAATTCTTATTTTCTGACCATCATTTCTTTCATGGTAATAACAGTGGGTCACATATAGATATTACTTTACAAAGCTAGGGCTTGGATTTATTGGCGTGGGAAGTGGCCTAGCAGCAAGACTTTTAGCCTCAGAGCTTGATGCTCTAGGTTCAAATTCTAATTGTTATTGGGTAGTCCTATGACTGATGTAAAGATCAGTCCCCTTCTTGGAGCTTTTGTTCCCTCCTTCATGTGATTAGTCTGAGATTATATTTTGTACAAGTATTTTAAGCAGTTTGGCCTAGCAAATAGAGAGCCTCTTCCAGGATTCAAGGACTGACACTTACTGGCTTTTGGGCAAGTTCACCTAACCTCTCAGTGCTCTAGGCAACTCTTTAACCTCTAAGTGGCAAAAAAGGTAACACCTTGCATTGGTAGAGTTTCCTCACCAGAGAGTTCCCTATGCCAGTGAATCATAGGTCTGGTCCCATCTCTGTTTTCTTATTTCTATACTTCTTCATTTAATGGTGTCTTTGTGCTGATTTTTCATCTGAAAACAGTCACCACATGCTGTCAGTTTTATTCTGAGAGGCCTTTTTGTATCCATACTTTGAAGTTGTCCTTCCTAAACATTTGACTTTCTGCTATCTACAATCTTCTGCACTTGCTTGGTTACTGTTCTAAATGAAGATGCTTTCTATGGAAAGAACTCCTTGTCAAATAATTCTCTTCAAAACTTTCTTAATTTAAGGTGTTTTATCTTGTAAAGAATAAATCGCTTACATTGAGATAGTGCTTTCACCTGTACTCAACACTTGGTATCTCTTATGTCTTTTGATGGCCTCAAACTTGTGAGATGGCTCCAAGGATGGTCTCCATTTTACAGATTAGAATGAAACAAGACTCAAAGAAGTTGCCTGTAGTCCCACAGTAATGGTCAAATATGAGATTTCAAGTCTTTGCTGACTCCAAATCTAATGCTCTTTTTTATATGAATGAAAACTATTCTAAAAACATAATGAACTGAAAATTGGGACATTCAAGTTGTAGTTCTCACTCTTTCACTAATTATCTTTGTAACCTTGGGCAGTCACTTCATTTCACTAGGTCTCAGTTTGTGTATCTGTACAATGAGATTAGATTCAATAATCCCTCATTCCTTTCCAGTTCTTATGCTCATGTATAATCTACATTTCTAATCACTGCATCCATCTCTCTTTTTCAGTTTAATAGTATGCTGTTATATTGTGTGCCCAAACTGAGACTCATAGGTCAGAAATTCAGCGTTCGTGAGAAGATGGACATAGCTGGATTGCAGGTTCGTGGCTCCTTTGTTTTATCTGTTTGTCTCTCATCCTTAGAGAGAAGCAACACCTATTTTATGGTGGGCACCAGAATTAACTAGAAGAAGACTCTGAAATAGTCACTCTCTGTAACTTTTGAAGCTCAGAGTGCTTCACCTGAGATGGTCTTTTGTCTACATAGTCTAGCACAACAACTAAGCATCCTAGGGGCAATTGTACTTTCAAAACAAATACCAATCAAAAGACAGAGAAACTACTCTCTTCTTTCAGGTGTTTGTTTCAGTAGGTTTCACATTGGAAGGTCAGGAATATTTAGAAGGTTATTAATGATGCCATGTAATGTAATATAATATAAATATAACATCAATGGCATTGATTTATAGTCAAATAGTCACTTCATCCTGCCCTGCTGTGAAGTAATTTATCCTAATACCTATGCTAATACTTAGACTGATTTACTTTCTTTCCCTATTTCTCTGTTCTTTATGCTCAAACGTCCTCAAAATGAATGTTCTACATTGCAATTGCCATCGTGTTAAATATAGCTATATGATAATAATATGATATAATAATAATAATAATAATAAGCTATTATTAGCTTCCAGAATTGAGTGGCTACAGATTGATGGAATCTCCTTTTCTGGAATTCTTTAAAACTATGATGTCAAATGAGATACTTAGCTTGACTTGGGTATGATCCTATTTCATGCAGACGGGACCAAATGATATAGGCCATCTTCTATTACTTCAGAAAAATAATAAAAAAAGAAAACTAGATCTTTTTGTACAAAGTTGTTTCTAGCAGTTTTGACCATAACAAAGAGAAGCATATCTAAATGCCATGAATGCCATGATGACCATATTGACCTAATAAGAGTGAGAAGTATACTTATACTATATAATGCAAAGGGAAAACATAGTGTTTTTCATACACTCACCACAACTGTGAAAATGAAAATATATTTGAATGTTCAGTCATGAGGAACAGAAGAGATTATAACATTAAGTATTAATAAGTTGTCACTGATATCTACATTATTGTTTTTGTTGTAATACTTAATAAAGACAAAATGCAAAATGAAAACAGTATTTCCTAAGTAGAAGGACAAGATTATTTTCATAATTTGGACCTGTTTATATATTTCTTTATAGGAAGGGCTCCCATTGAAATCAACTTGGATTTGTTTCACTTGAATCTCATATTTCACTTTTGGCCTTCCAAAACAGTGTTAAGAAGCTGAGTCTATGTTAAGAATTTCACCCCCATTTAGTCATTAAACAAATATGTAGAGTTTACTGTGAGGTAGGCACTGGGCTAGGTTCTGGGGTAAACAGATTGATTAAGGCATCTTCACTGTTCTCATAGAATTGAGTCTAGTAGTAGAGGAATCAGCTGAGTGTACAAAAGAAGCACAAGATGACAAGGCAGCAACTAAACACTTCCTTCTTCTCCATCCTTAAATCCTTCAATCTCTTGACTCTTACTTGTTTCTGTTATGAGAATTCCAGTCCTAAACAAATGCCACCATATACCTTTGTCTACTTTTTGTCCTAAATTGCTGAAGTAAATCACAGAGTCAATACATATGCAATACTGTACAAAAATTCTTTTATTTATCTTTGATTTACTCCTTTTCACACTCCCATAGTAGCTGTTCCAAATACTTTTCTTTCTCCTGAAACCCCTAATACCTCTTTCATTCTCAGCAGGTAATCTTTCCTCCTACTTTAATGAAAAATTTGAGGCCAAATGATCGCCCTCAAAAGGAAGGCAACATGGTACTATAGAATTGACTTTGGAGTCAAAGGATCTGGGTTCAAATCCTATCCCCTGATGTTTAATCTTGGGCATACCCTCCCCAGCTTCATTGTCTTCATCTGTAAATAAAAGGAATTGAATTGGATGATCTCAGAGGTCCCTTCTAGTTCTAATTCTGTGATCCTATGATCTCTTTTCTGAGGACTTTTCCTTTCTCTAAGCCTTTTTGTCTTCTCCTTTTTACCCCCTGCTTTCCCTTAGTTTCAAAGAAACTTATTTCTTGCCAAGACTACTGATTCTAACTTTGCCTTTTCTCCTATCCTCATGACCTCCTTCTGTCTTGTTCTGCCCTTGCTTCTATTCATTCTTTCCTTGCTGCCTACAATCATCTTTTTGGTGTATTCATTGTAAAAAGAAAAAAAAATGACAATAAAATCTTCCCATAACCCAGATCACCAATTTCAGAGTTTTACCCTATCTTTTCTGCTCCTTCACTGCTCAACTTCAAGAAAAAGTAGTTTATCTTTCCTGTGTCTATTCTCTTGCTACTCATTCATTCCTCAGCCCTTTATATTTTGTCTTCTACCCCTACCATGCTACTGAAAATACTATTTAAATGATCACAGATTATCTGATTACCAGATGCAGGGGCATCCTCTGTAATAGTTTCTTGTATATATTAGGTTGTTGACTCCTCTATTGTATTGTCAATTCCTTGAGAGCGGAGACTTTTGCCTCTTTTCATTTCCCTAATACCTACTACATTGTCTAGCACATAGTGGAATTTAATAAATATTTATTGATTAATTAATGTTTCCCTCCTTCAAGAAATATTTAGAGTATCCTCCATTTTCTTGAGTGTTCCTAGCTAGAAGTGATTCCTCCCTTTTTTTGACCTCTCAGTACATTCATTTTACCTCTCCTACACATTTATCAAATTCACACACACACACACACACACACACACACATAGAGATAGATATGTGTGATATATATATATATATATCAATCTAAATCTACATATATGTTTTATCTTATGTGTATGTGTGTATATATATATATATACATATGTTTATATATAGACATATCAATCTAAATCTACATATGTTTTATCTCCTTACTAATCTATAAATTCCTTGAGGGAAGAGTCTATTATTTTTTCATTTTTGCATTCCTGAACCTAACATAGTACGGTTTTTGTTTTGTTTTGTTTTTTTACATAGTATGTTATTTAAAAAATGTTTGTTGATTTTAGTACAGTGTATTCTGTAAGAGATGGGAGTTTAGGGGAGGAAGAAGGGAGAAATCACTTCCACCTAAAAGGATCATGAAGGAGGCAACAACTATGCTAAAGCTTACTTGAATAGAGATGATTATGAAGAAGGCAGTGTGAGCACTGGGAATAGTGTGAGCAAGGACATAGGAAAAGAAGGATAAAGAATATTTTCAGGAAATAGTAACTAGTCTTTCACTGTTGTGTGGATCTCCAAATGATTGAAAATAAGATTTGCCTAGTCAAGAAGAACATGATATACAAGAGCAAACTCTGCCATATTATGAACGAGTGAGAGCAATGCTAGCAAAGAAGGAAGAAAAGTAGCATCAGAAATGAAATGAATATTTTGTAAGAGATATAAGACATCAATCATAAAAGGAAGCATGTGAACTAAAGGAAGATGGGATGTTCATATGGAGAAAGTACAGGATAATTGATGTCAGTTTTGAATGTACTATTGGTATTTACAATATCAAGATGTGTCTTCCTGTCTACCTATTACCTTGAGTGGATTCCCTGTGATAGGAGAACATGATTAAGAGCTATGTTGCATGGACAGGTCTGGGGTTACAATTTCTGTCACTGGATGGAATTCCTGTAATGCTGATGTCACAGGTCAATTTGAGAGGATGTGAATTTTTGAAGGAATAATCTAATCTACATATATGTATATATACACATATATAATTGGTGGGTGGATAAATATACATATGTGTGTATGTATATACAAATGTATGTGTAGTAGTAGTATATTTGTTGCTAAAGAAAATTACTCTTTATTTCTGACTTTTTGTTCAAGAACTTCTTGTTCTTTTCATGTGGCTTATCCTCCTAGCAACAGTTTTCTAAGTTTTAGCAGATGAAGCCTGTGGTTAGAAGACATGTTACAAATGACAGGGCTTTTTTTTTTTTTTTTTTTTTTAAGGTACAGGAAATTGCCAAGCCAAATGCAACACATACTTTTACAATAACAGGAAAAAAGAGGTCTTTGGACCTGCAAACAAGGTATGGTCTGAGTTTGCTCGGCAATATTTTATGCTATGGAAATCCCCTTTGAAATCATATAGAACTTTTATTATGGGGTTATGGTGAATTTTTTTAACCTTTTGGTATTGAATTTAAAACAACTGAACTCAATAAAGAGTGAATGTAACTGAGGTTGGAAACTTCAATTAGCATAAAGTCATAGCATGTTATAGTCAAAAATAGACTTTCACTCATGAAGTAAAGAACTTACATTATAAACTAATGCTAAGCTCTAGCAATGATTTATCTGTTTTAGCAATTATTTTCAAGTATCATTAGTGAGCAAGTTGTTTAGAGGACAGGTTGTAAGAGAGGTAAATGAATTACTTGAGGAAAAATATTAAGATTCTAAGACAGTATAGTCATTTAATTTATATCAAAAGAAGGAATAACAAAATACTTTTTTTTCTTTTTTTGTAGGACAGAAGAGGACAAGAAAGAATGGATTGAGGTTAATATTTTACAATCTTCATGTAACTTTAATAATACCCAAATTATTTCATCTCTAATTATTGTTATTCCTGGCATTTGGGATTTGGGCCAGAGTAGGACATGTGGAATTCACTGGGCTGCCCAGATCTTTCAGTGACAAGAGAGAGACAGAAAGAGAGAGATGAAGGGGGAGGGGTAGATATCAAGAGAGGGAGAGGAGAGGAGACAGACAGACACACACACACAGAGTTTGGGTTGGGAGAAAAGGGTCTTCCCTTGTGTAGGAGCAGGACAGAAAAGTGGTTCAGCACTACACAGTTCCTGCTTTTATCATCTCTGCCCTAGAAGTATGGCCATGGGCAGTAGTAGTCCAGTCCTCCCCTTCTTGTGAAAGATGTTCCTCAAGATGTCATTCATCAGATTTTGAGAGGCATTGAAGTATAGCAAAAGAAATAATGGATTTGGAGTCCAAAGACTGACTTATCATTCCATCTCTGATACTTTTTACCAGTTTAAAATTCAGGAAGTCCTTTTCTCTAAATGGATTATGCCATTGCTTTTAAAAGCAGCATAAAATCATAAAAAGAATACCAAACTGGGGAGTGAGGAGATCCAGATTTAAGCCCTGGCTCTGCCATTTTCTAATTATGTGAATTTGGCCAAAATCAGGACCTAGATTCTATGATCTTCTCTTTTCTCAGAGGGTAAGGAGGGAGCCCACAAACCATTGACTCTAGCTGGGATTTTTCCTTGAAACAGAACTCAGATCCATGAGAAGACTGAGAGAGGAACAGTACACTCTCACTTTGGATTGGATCAATAGACATTTCCTAGCATAGATTACACATCATGATTTAAATTGGAGCAAACATTCCTCTTTGTCCTGATGATATATGTCCTTTTCATTTTGTAAGTTGATAGCAAATAACATTTATATAGTGCTTAAAGTTTGGTTTGCAGCATTTAATGCTGTTCTCGATTTATCTTTTGGTTTCAGGTAATTCTTGCCACAATTGAAAAGCACAAGCAAAAAAGTGAGACATTCAGAGCTTTCAATAGTTCTTTCGCCCAGGAGGAGGATGTCCCAGACTCACCTGTAAGTCCCTATCACAGCTAGGCCTAGTGATATTTGCCAACATGGCTGAGGCATTTTATCTCAAGGTCATGAATGAAATTAATCATTGATTTCTTGTTTTACACTGATAATATTTTTTAAAAAATTTTTTGAAGGAAATCAGGATTAAATGACTTGCCCAGAGTTACATAGCTAATAAGTGTCTGAGGCTGGATTTGATTCCAGGGCCAGTGCTCTATCCACTGTACCACCTAGCTTCTCCCTTCTTAATGATAATCTTAAAGGGAAGTCAATCACAGAATCCTGGGCAGTCTCTTAGCCTTTCTAAGACTGAATTTCTTTCATAAAATGGGAATGATAATATTTGTGCTATTTGATGTACAAAGCTCCTGTGAAAAATATTGTTAACCTTAGTGCTGTAGAAATGTGAGCTTCCCTTTTTATACTCTACTATACCCACAGAATCCTAGAGTTGGAGGGAAACTTGTAAGCTATTTAGTGCAACTTCTTGTCCAATGGATGAAAATCTTCCTTAATATCCTCTTGCTCCTTTGCTTGAATGCCATTAGTGAATTCAGTTCCCAATTCCAAGTTCAGCATTTTTGCCAGCATACCACACTGCTTCTCATGTGACTATTGAATATTTGAAGGCAATTCTCATTTGTACTCTATGCTAAATATTTCCAACCTACAAAATTCTTTTTATGACACAGATATGATCTAGATATCTAAAGAGCCAAAACAGAGAAAGAAAATTATAGAACAATTTCCCAAAAATCTTAAATAAAATATTAGCAATTTCCCCAAAATCTTAAATAAAATGTTAACAAAGAAATTACAACAATTTATCCCAGGATAATATACTATGACCACTGGCATTTATACCAGGAATGTAAGGCTGGTTCAATATCAGGAAAACTGTCAGCCTAATTGATCATATCAATAACAAACTAACAGAAATTATGTAATTATCTCAATAGATACAAAAAAATCATTTGGCAAAATACAATATGTATTCCTAATAAAAACAAACATAAGAAAGCACAGGAGTAAATGGAGTTTTCCTTAAAGTGATGAGTAGCATTTATCTAAAACCATCAGCAAGCATTATATGTAATGGGGATAAGGTAAAAGTATTCCCAGTAATGTCAGAGGTAAAACAGGGATGCTCATTATCACCACTATTATTCACTATCGTACTAGAAATGATAGTTTTAGCAAGAAGAGAAGAAAAAAAAAAATTAAGGAATTAGAATAGGCTGTGAGGAAACAAAACTATCACTCTTTGCAGATCATATTATGATATGTTAGAAAATCAACTGAAACAATTAACAACCATAACAAGGTTGCAGAATATAAAATAAACCTACATAAATCATCGACATTCTATGTTACTAATAAAGCACAGCAGCAGGAGATTGAAGAAATTCCACTTATTATAACTGTAGACAATATAAAATGTTTGAGAGTCTATTTGCCAAGACAAACCCAGGAATTATATGAAAATAATTACAAAATACTTTTCACACAAATAAAGTCAGATCTAAACAATTGGAAAAACATCAATTGCTTATGGGTAGCCCAAGCTAATATAATAAAAATGGCAGTTCTATCTATATTTATTCAGCGCCATACCAATCAAACTGCCAAAAAAATTATAGAGCTAGAGAAAATTATAACAATTCATTTGGAAGAATAAAACGTCAAGAATATCAAAGGAATTAATGAAAAAAATTGTATAGGAAGGTGGCCTAGCTTCCTATAAATAATACTATAATATTTTTATTCATATATATATATTATAATCCTATAAATAAATAAATAAAACTGTATTATAAAAATGGCAGTCATTAAAACTGTTTGGTATTGGCTAAGTAGAGTGGTGGATCAGTGGAATAAGTTAGGTACACAAGATACCAAGATATGGTCAAAATGGGTTTATGATTTAGACATAAATGATGATACTATAAGCAAATTACCTGTCAGGTTTTTGAAGAAAGGAAGAATTTATAATCAAACAAGTAGTAAAGAACATTATGAAATGCAAAATGAATAATTTTGATTATATTAGATTAGAAAGTTTTCTCACAAACAAAAAAAATTTTTTTTTAAATAACTTTTTATTGACAGAACCCATGCCAGGGTAATTTTTTACAACATTATCCCTTGCACTCACTTCTGTTCCGATTTTTCCCCTCCCTCCCTCCACCCCCTCCCTAGGTGGCAAGCAGTCCTATACATGTTAAATAGGTTACAGTGGATCTTAGATATAATATATGTGTGCAGAACCGAACAGTTCTCTTGTTGCTCAGGGAAAATTGGATTTAGAAGGTATAAATAACCCGGGAAGAAAAACAAAAATGCAAGCAGTTTACATTCATTTCCTAGTGTTCTTTCTTTGGGTGTAGCTGCTTCTGTCCATTCTTGATCAATTAAAACTGAGTTAGATCTTCTCTTTGTCAAAGAAATCCACTTCCATCAGAATACATCCTCATACAGTATCGTTGTTGAGGTATATAATGATCTCCTGGTTCTGCTCATTTCACTCAGCATCAGTTCATGTAAGTCTCGCCAATCCTCTCTGTAGTCATCCTTCTGGTCATTTCTTATCGAACAATAATATTCCATAACATTCATAAGCCACAATTCACTCAACCATTCTCCAATTGATGGGCATCCATTCATTTTCCAGCTTCTAGCCACTCAAACAGGCTGCCACAAATATTTTTGCACATACAGGTCCCTTTCCCTTCTTTAGTATCTCTTTGGGATATAAGCCCAGTAGAAACACTGCTGGATCAAAGGGAATGCACAGTTTGATAACTTTTTGAGCATAGTTCCAAATTGCTCTCCAGAATGGCTGGATGTGTTCACAATTCCACCAACAATGTGTTAGTGTCCCTGTTTTCCCACATCCCCTCCATTATTCCGCGTTATCTTTCCCTGTCATTCTAGCCAGTCTGACAGGTGTGTAGTGATATCTCAGAGTTGTCTTAATTTGCATTTCTCTGATCAATAGTGATTTGGAACACTCTTTCATATGAATAGAAATAGTTTCAATTTCATCATCTGAAAATTGTCTGTTCATATCCTTTGACCATTTATCAATTGGAGAATGGCTTGATTTCTTATAAATTAGAGTCACTTCTCTATATATTTTGGAAATGAGGCCTTTATCAGAACCTTTGACTGTAAAAATGTTTTCCCAGTTTATTGTTTCCCTTCTAATCTTGCCTGCATTAGTTTTGTTTGTACAAAAACTTTTCAATTTGATATAATCAAAGTTTTCTATTTTGTAGTCAATAGTGATTTCTAGTTCTTCTTTGGTCATAAATTCCTTCCTCTTCCACAGGTCTGAGAGGTAAACTATCCTATGCTCTTCCAATTTATTTATAATCTCATTCTTTATGCCTAGATCATGAACCCATTTTGACCTTATCTTGGTGTACGGTGTTAAGTGTAGGTCAATGCCTACTTTCTGCCAAACAAAATTAATGTACCCAAGATTAAAAGGGAAGCAGAAAGCTGAGAAACAATTTTTATTGCCAGTATTACTGATAAAAGCCTCATTTCTAAAATGTATAGAGGACTGAGTTAAGTTTATAAAAATACAAGTCCATTTCCCAATTGATAAATGTTTAAAGGATGCAAACAGACGATTCTCAGATGAAGAAATTGAAGTATCTATAGTCATATTTTTAAAAATGCTCTAAATCATTATTGATTAGAAAAATACAAATTAAAACAAAAGTGGGAAACTAATGCATTGTTGTTGGAGTTGTGAAATGATCCTACCATTCTGGAGAGCAATATGGAGTTATTCCCAAAGGGCTATAAAATTGTGCATGGTCTTTGATCCAGCAATACCACTACTGAGTCTGAATCCCAAAGAAATCATAAAAGAGGGAAAGTTATCTACAGGTGCAAAAATGTTTGTTGCAGCTCTTTTTTTAATGACAAAGAATTGAAAATTAAGTTAATGCCTCTTAGTTGAAAATGACTGAATAAGCTATGTTAGATGAATGTCATGAAGTATTATTGTTCTATAAGAAATGATGAGTAGGCTGATTTTAGAAAAGTCTGGAAAGACTTACATGAACTGATACTTAGTGGCGTGAGCAGAACCAGGAGAACATTATACACCTTAAAAGCAAGATTTTGTGAGGATCAACTATGATAGACTTAGGTCTTCTCAGCAATACAGTGTTCTAACACAATTCCAAAAGATTCTTGGGATGGAAAAGGCTATCTTTATCCAGAGATAGAACTATGTAGTCTGAATGAACATCAAAGCATACTATTTTCCCTTTTTTTGTTGCTTTTTTCTTGGTATTGACTTTTCTTTCACAACATGAAAAATATGAAAATGCATTTAAAATGATTGTGCATATATAACCTATATTAGAATGCTTGCTGTTTTGAGGAGGGAGGAGGTTAAAAAAAAAAAAGGAGAAAAAATTTGGAACTCAAAATCTTACAAAATTGAACATTGATAATTATCTTTATATCTAATTAGAAAAATAAAATATTATTCATTCTAAATTTCCCTCACTTCCTTCATCTAATCATCCTACTACATAGCTCGAAATACCTTCACCATGCTGCTCACTTTACCCTAAATTCTTTCTGGCTAGTATCTATCATTAACTGGGTCACCTAGAACTGAACACAACTCTCCAAACATCTAGGCCTGTAAATCTCCTTTATTTATTGTTCCTCTGTATAGCAGCTCTAGCGCTCAAAGAGTCGCTTTATGTTTACAAACATCACATTTCTTAGGCAATTAATTGCTCCATAGGAAGGAAAGAAGTTCTTGATAAGTGATGGTTATTTGTGGCAAGTGAAGTGACTAGAGTCTCTGTCTTTTTGTTGTTGGATTATCTTATTTGGTTGGTTGGTTGGATTTTTGGTTTGGATTTCTCTTACTTGGTAGGTTTCAGATAAGTGAAGACAAAGATTATAGCTCCCATGTGTACTTTGTTCCTCAAGACCTTCCTTCATAGGCAGATCTGTTTATCATTCTTCTGTTACAAAATCTTCAAAAATTCCAGATCACCTCCTTTGCCTAGCATTCAAGGCACTTTATAATCTGGCATCATCCTACTTTTTTGGTTTCATTAGTATGTTCCATCTCTCATACACACAGTATTCTTACTGAACTGGTCTACTGTCTATCCCCTGAATCTGACTGGCTTTGCTCAAGATGATATCTAGGCCTGGGAATGCCCTATGTCCTGTGTCCTTTGTCTCCCTCTTGATGATTTTTTTATACTGTTCTTTAAAGTCAAATGCATAGATTTTGCTTCTTCTTGTAAGATCTCTTGATCCCATACTGGTTGGCCCTTAGATACTTAATGTCAGACTTCTCTTATCCATTTATCATGGAATATTACTTATTATGTTATTTCAATATCTTACCCCCCTACAAAAATTCCTAAGATTAGGTTCTAAGTATCACATGAAATGTGATACTCTATCTCCTAATATTTGTATGCAAAACACATAGAAGTATCTTAATAAATAAGTGACTAGTGTTTGTGACCAGATTATTTCCATACTTATATATTCAACTTTCTCTTTTAAGATGGCCAGCACAAGCTCAGTGGAGTCCATGGCAGGGACAGATGGCTGTGGTGGATTTGGAGGAGTAAGTATCCCCAAAAAATTAATGTAATCTATAAGGTAAATAATTGTATTCACTCTGCACAGAAATGTCAAGTTGTTTTTCACCAAAAAAAAAAAAAAAAAAAGAAAGTAAGGTTTCAATCAAAGGTCTATTACTTTGCCTGAAAGTAATATAGAAGAGAATGGTTAGTAACAGTGGTTGTGTATGGCTTGCTTACATGTGTGTATTGTGACTTAGAGACTAGCAAAGCAGTCAAATTGTAAATTTTCTAGTAGAACAGAAGATTCATTATGTAGATAGGGATTAGAGCAGATGACCACAGGAGTCCTTTCCATTTCTATGTTTGTGACACAGAATTCATGGTATTCTTCTTTCCCCTACCCCACGTTGAATTTTCTGCCATCAGGCAAGGGTTCTTTACCCCTGGGCAAGCAGAGGGAATTTCATCCTAAAACACTAGAGAACACCTCCTTCCATCAGCTCCCAAAGACATCTGCTTGCCTTCAGTTCAGAAGATCCATAGAGAAAAGGAGCAAAAGACCAAGAGAAGATGGCCTATCCTGTATTAGCTGGCCTCTTCCCAGAGGACTGACCAACTATGTCCTTGTCACAGAAGTGTATCACAGTGTTCCTTTTGCTTATCTAAGAATGGGTTTCCCTATGACTGTATTTCTCTTGTTGCTTTATCCAGCCCTTCATCTGCACCAACCTTTAAAATCCATCTCTTACTCAGCAGTTGTGGGAGTAGTTCTGTCTACGTGGAGTTCTCTGCCATTAAGCAGAAAAATAAGCAGCAGTGCTAGATCACCCACACAGGGTGCCAACTCCTGGCAGCTGAGCCCTGAAAGAATGACTAGTAGTGTGAACAGCTTCTTCATTCCTGCCAGGTTCTTTATTTCCATTGCTAATATTTTTTGGAAGTTATTTCTCCCCAGGAGATGATGACTATTCTCCAGCAACTTAATAGGGAGAAATGGATAGTGTCCCAGCTCTTTTAGTACTCAGGGTGGCACTGTACACTGGAAGAGGAATTAGACTTACTTGGAGAACTAGGAGCTTTCTAAGAGTGGAAGAAATTACCCTAGAAAGTACTGTCTTCTCCCTCAGTCAGGCCAGATGATCACCGTCATGAGAATGGTGGAGGGGAAGCATTGGATTTGGAGTAAAGAGATCCAGGCTTGAATCCTGTCTCTGCTACTCACTAGATTCTGTGACCTTGAGCAAAGCATTTAATGTCTCTGGGCCTTCTTTAATTGCTTATTTTATAAAATCAGGGAGATTGAAAGATGAATTCAAAGAACACTCTTTTTTTTCCTCAAGAGTATTTTATTTTTTCAAATAAATATAAAGATAGTTTTCAACATTAATTTTTGTAAGATTTTGTGTAACTTTTTTCTCCCTCCCTCCCTCCCTTACCTTTCCCTTCCCTAAGACAGGAAACAATCTGATACATGTGCAATCCTTTTAAACGTATTTCTATATTTGTCATATTGTGCAAGAAAAATAAGACCATAAGGGGAAAAAACACAAGAAGGAAGAAGCAAGCAAATAAAAAGGTGAAAAATATTATGTTTCAATCCATATTCAGTCAACATAGTTCTGCCTCTGGATATGGATAGCATTTTCCATCCCAACTCTAGTGGAATTGTTTTGGATCATTGTATTGCTAAGAAGTCTATCCTAGTTGATCATCACACAAACTTGCTGTTACTGAGTACAATGTTCTCCTGGTTCTTCTCACTTCACTCAGTACCAGTTCATGTAAGTTTTTCCAGGTTTTTGTGAAATCATTTCTTATAGAACAATAATATTACATTAAATTCACATACCATAACTTATTCAGCCATTCCCCAGTTGATAGGTATACATTCAATTTCCAATTCCTTGCCACCACAAAAAAAGATCATTTTTTGCATCTATAGGTCCTTTTCCCTCTTTTATGATCTCTTAGGATACAGACCCAGTAGTGACACTTCTAGACCAAAGGGTATGCATGGTTTTATAGCCCTTTGAGTATAGCAAAGAACAATTTTTAGTGAAGCAGTGTCAATTTGGAAGGAAGATTAATGAGCTATTTCTTCAGCCTTGGGAGAAAAATCTATGCAAGTTCTTGAGTATGAATATTCTCTCTTTTCAAAAGAGGATTATTGCATTTTTAAAAGTTGTATGAATTTCAGGAGACTTGGGATAGAAAGTGCCATCTGCACTTTCCAGAGAAAGAACTATGGGGACTGAATGTGGATCGAAGCATACTA